>NC_134080.1:3104876-3404876 GCF_000715075.1 Nicotiana tabacum | reverse complement strand
ATTGAAAACAAAAACATGTGTACTGTGATACAAATTTATGAGTATCTTGTGCTAATTCATTGCCTAGGCAAGAAATGCATCCACCTAACTAGAAACAAAGGAGACGAAGTGCAAAAACAATGCACCGGCGGTTTAACATGTAGCTAGAGCAGAAAACAATGAAAGAATCTGCTTGTTTCTTGCTCTGTTCACAAAATGCCTCTTCTATTGAAAGCTTGAAGGTGAGTGGAAAATCTTGAGAAGAAGAAAACGAAGGAGGAGAAAGAGGCCTAAAGTTATTTAAAAAGTGGGTACAAGTTAAAACCGTTTTAAAAAGTAGGTATAAGTTAAAAGAGGACGACCAAATAGGACGCCGTACAATTTTTTCGCATATTTTGAAGCTTTAGAAAGAAAAGGACAAGTGCGCGCGCTTGTCGGTTCACTGGCCATAGACCGTTGGGGTGGCTTTGAGTCAGACCTTGTCTCTCTCTCTCTCAGCTTTATAATTTATCTTTTTATATTTATGCTCTTTTTATTTTGTTTTTGCATGTTCAAATTTGTGACTAGTTTCAGCTTCAGGCTGAAGAAAGCAGCAGAATTTTTTTATTTCGTTTGTTTTTCTTGGTTGGTTTATAAGATGTCAACGATTTGGACGAGTCAAGATGAATTGAATCGATAAATAAGTCAAAGCTCAACTATCATAGATCCATATAGATTGGATGGATTTGATTTAAACAATGGCGAAAACTCAACCTGTCAAAATCTAAATCAACTTTTTATTTACTTATTCCTTTTTAATAATTTGTTAAATTACCAAACTAAAATTTTTTTCTTTTTCTTTGATTATACCATCCAATAAATACATATACATCTTTTCGCAAATATGATTATCATTAAACTATAGTTAATTAATATATATATTCTCATCTTAATTTATCATTTAACTATGATAATTAATATGGTATAGTGTAAACTCCGGACGCTAATTAATTTTTACCATGCAAAGACTAATATAGTTCAAAGATTCAAGATGTTTTCCTTTTAGCAATCTCCATTTTGAGAATTTAGTGAGTTTTTGACTAATTTTCAATTTCTTATAATTTCTTTAACTACAAGTGCAACTATAACTATGCCCCAGTTCTGAACAAGTTGATAAAAAAAATGTTAAAATGAGTTTTTTTTGCCTTTAAATGTGTTAGGTGTTTGCCATAATTTTCTTACCATATTTGGTTTTCCTATTTGTTGAAGGAAAGGGCAATATAATTACCTTAATTGAGTTTTCCTTTTTGTAGAAGGAAATTATAATTCTCCTATACTTGGCTAGTCCTTTTTCTTGTAGGAAAATGTTTGGACTTCTATAAATTGAGGATCCGTTCTTCTCATTTAGTACATCCACAATGTAGCCATATGGAGTTTGAGAGTCGTGTTTAGGGGGAGAATTTTACGGGACAAGTGTTAGTGTGTTACTTGTGTTTGCCTCTTCGTGAGGTTGTTCTCTCGATATTTTGTACTCTTTTTTTATTACAGTGGATTGCTCATCTCTGCTGAGGACGTAGATCAGTTGACCGAACCACGTTAAATGTGTCTCTTTTGGTAGATTTCTCTTTTGTTGCATAATTTATCGTCGTTCAAGGTTTGCTTAGCTAGCTTCCGCATGACACCTGGTATTTTCGGTCCTAACAAAGGGGATGTGTGAAAATATAGAATGAGTTTTGTCATTGCAGACATATCACAGCTGCATTTCCTAGTTTTTATGATGTAGCTAGAAAGGAATACTGAAATTTACAAGGCTCTCCGCGTTATAATCGCAAAAATAGAACACAAAAAGAATGCTATATCAACTATACAGTGATCATATATTCAGAAATGACAATGCTAATATGCATAGAATGAGAATGTGTCTTGGTCCAGTTATCTTGTGCTTTGAGCTAACATGTCCTGTAAGTTCATTGGGTAGCACATAGGTGTGTGTAAGCCGGACCATACATTGTCGGCAAGGATCGCGTTCACAGCATCAGTCGGATGAAATTGATCCCACCAGATATGGTTCGAGGCGTTACTGCATGCCATTTCAGGGGAAATGCACAAGATCCAGCCTCTGTATTTGCCTAAACCACAGCAAGCCTCATCTGTTACATTGAAACCTGTAATGGAAATGATTAAAAGACGTTAGACTGGATACATGATGCGTCCTATCAAATAAATCGTTATAAATCATACGGATGGATCGCTCACCATAACGGTCATGATTCTGAATGATGTCCATTGAACCTTCAAACGCGTCACAGAAGATGACAGTGGCACCAACAAGCTCCTCATTAAGTTCAGCAACTATATATCTAACAGCAAAGTTGAACTCCAGTATCATGTCATTTATGGTTTCGACACACTGTCCATTCTTGCTATGGTATAGCCAAAGATAATAAGGAGCACACCCTATTGGAGCCAGTCCCATTACAACCACCTTTCTTACATTGGCATTGTACAAGTTCTGTTCCACCAGTATATACACATTAGATAAATTCCTAGAGAAAGCTTTAGAAAGCATTGCTGACATATATAGAAGCAGAATAAACCTGTTGAACTAAAGAATCTTGGAAGAACAGTAGAGCAGTAGGGGGAATCGAAACATGTTAGAGCACGATAAAGTGAGCAAGGTACAACAACAACAACGAACCCAGTGTATTCCCATAAATGGGGTATGGGGAGGGTAGTGTGTACTCAGACCTTACCCCTACCTTATAAAGATAGGGAGGCTGTTTCCGATAGATCCTCGGCTCAAGGCACAATGGAGATGAGGCGACAAGTAGCAAACAATAGTAACAACAATACATTAAGGTAATGTACACGAATGACACAACATGTAATAGTAAAGAATCATGAATAAGATAACACAAAAATAGTCATAGTACTACCGGTAAGCCTACTAATTGTCAACCTTCAACCCTAATCCTCGACCTCCACGTCTTTCTATCGTGGGTCATATCCTCGATAAAGTGAGCAAGGTATGAGCGATAAAGTTGCAAATAGTGCTCGCATAGAATACTTTGTTGCTGTTTCAAGATATCATCCAAGAGGAGAAAGGAAATGTGAATGCTTTAAGTGACAATAAAAATTGAAGAAATCATATTCTTCTTGTTCTAATTTTGCTAAATCAATTACTGGATTTAGCCCTGTCCCTAAATATGTAAATATTCAGCTTTCTTGGCCATATAGGTGTCTTACAATCTGTGCTAGATAGGGAGACATTATTTAACTTAGAACTCTTACAACAAAAAAGGGCAGCCCGCCCGGTGCACTAAGCTCCCGCTATGCGCGGGGTCTGGGGAAGGGCCGAACCACAAGGATTTATAGTACGCAGTCTAACAACAGAACTGCAAAATTCAATACATCTAAAAGTCACAGAAGACAATAAAAGAAGGTGTTAAGATAATACTGCACCTTAATCTCTTGTTTCATTGTCTGTGCCAAAAACTGGTTGAAACTCCAGGGTAAGTAAACAGATTGAATATCAGATACATTCCGGAGATAGTAATGAATGTAATCGTTGGTTCCAATCGAAATGTAGAACACAGAAGTTGATATCAGATCAGCTGTTGCTTCTTCACCAATAGTCATTATAAATTGCTGAATAGTATCAGTAACTTGCTCTATTTGTTGTGCTAGGGAGATATGCTGACCCTGCATAAACACTAATCTTGTTTAAGTACTTATCTAAGCATCAAAATCATCTACTAACTATAAAATTAATCATAAATTTTGGTTCAAAACAGAAATTGTAGTGAAAATTTTTACCAATTCAGAGCCACTTGAGAAAATAATGCCAGCACCAGCAGAAGCATAATTAACACCAAGAATCATGTCTTCAATTGAACCAGCCTGTCCTAGATAACTTGGCACAAATGGTAATCCAAGACGCACAGCTGATATAATCAAATCCACAAAAAGAATGGAAATTAGCAATCTTTACCTACAAATTCCACTAAATATAGCAAGAATTTATCGCTCAATTCTCAAAAATAAATACTAATAAGAACAAAGACTTCACAAAATCAGTACTAAAATTTTGAGTTTTTACTTTTTAAGAGGATAAAAAGCAAGAAATTAACACGCTAAAGACCCATCAACCATTTCAATGAAATGAATCATTTTTCTCACAGACAATCTATCAATCAAATAACCAGCATCAATCTCAAAACCTCACTAACCCAACAGAAAAATTTCTCAACATTTTCAAAAATCTCACTAACCCAATTGAAAAGTTCTCAAGTTTTTCACAAATCTCACTAACCCAATTGAAAAATTCTCAACTTTTTCACAAATCTCACTAACTCAATTCAAGAAATTGAAAAGAAAATTACCAAGATAATCGACAGGGATTCTTCCATTGCAGAAACGTCCAGTAGGTTGATGAGTATCAAAATCACGTCCATAAGGAAGTCTGTCAGCACGAGCAAATGTACCAAGAAAATTGTTAGTACCACAATCAACTGATGAATCACCAATTACGAACAAAGCAGGAACAAGAGGTTCTATAGTAGGAGGAAAAATCGGAGCTGGAGATATCGAAAAAGAGGGCGAAAATGGTGAAAAATCAAAAACAGAATCATGGGTTATGAGATCTTGAGGGTAAATGAGAGCTATAGTTTTTGGGTATGTGAAAGAAATGAAGATGAAGATGAACAGAATCTTGATTGCAGAGAAATCCATTGTAGAAACAGAGAAAGAGTTAGGGAAAGAAGAAGAAAACCAGTATATAACTAACTGCGACTATTATAAACGGCTTTTGGCGGGGTGTATAACCAACTGAAGGAAATATATTAAATATATTAAAAACCTTTAAATTGCCTTGTTATTGTTTTTCCTCCGGCAAATTGTCCTATTATTTTTACACCAATAAAATGTATTCTATTTTAGGAAAAAAAATTGTATTTTTCATTGACCCCTAATGTCTTGTATAAGATTTTTTTCCTAATGATTGGGGTATGAATGAACAAAAAATGAGGTTGATCTTTATAAAAATAGCCGGACCAATTCACTTTTTGCTTTTCTGGCCAGTATGCATAGATTATACGATGATGATATATGATTATACGCGCGCGCACACATATATATATTAGGATAAAGTTTTTGTAATTTTTATTGACCCCTAATGTCTTATACAAGATTTTCCCTTATGATTGGGGTATGAATGAACAAAAAATGAGGTTGATTTTTACATAAATAGCCTGTTAAATTCACTTTTTACTTTTTTTGGCTAGTATACATAGATTAACGATGATTATATACGATTAGACATATATTATATATGTTTCTATTTTAGGAAAAAGTTTTGTATTTTTTATAGACCCCTAATGTCTTATACAAAATATTTTCCTAATGATTGGGGTACGAGTGAACAAAAAATGAGGTTGATTTTTACATAAATAGCCGGTCCAATTCACTTTTTACTTTTCTGGCCAGTATACATATATTATATGATGATTATATAGAATTATACCTGGATTATACATATATTATATATTCGCTGACTACTTTAAATTTAAACACTTGAGTAGACGATTATTTAAGTTAATTTTTCATTAAAAAAATATGCGTAGCTTAACTTGTCCAAGTCTGGATAGGTTAGATGCATTGTATTTTTGGGGGCTAAATTTGACTCTTTAGTAGTTCATAAATAACTATTCTTCAACATTACTAAAAGGGATAGTTTCACATAAATATAACTCACACACCTAACTTGTAACATAATAGTTTAGATATTACTTTGCAAATTTATAAGCCCAAAATAATTGGCTAATTTCCGAAAGACAGTTTATTTTACACAATCAACTACGGTTATTGCTCCCTCTTTATACAACCAGTTATTTTTATTCTCTTGATTTCCTTTGATTATTAAGCATTTGATAAAAAAAATGCAAATCAGTCACAAAGCAACTCAAAAATCCTGAATAATACATATTATCTGAAGGTACGAAATTCAAACACTGTTATGTGCAATTGCTGAAGCAATCCAACAGGATAAAAGAAAAATAAAAACTTGGTAAATGAATTGTAGAATCCCTCCAGCGCGTACAAAATCTTTTTCATAAAAAAAGAAGAGAAGGAAGTGTCAAACTTCTGTGGAAGCCTCTTACACACTGACAATGTATATACATCCTTATAAACTGAAAACATATAATTATACAACATTATACACAAATATGCACATTTATACACAATTATACAATACTGTATAAGTGTATATAAACACCATTTATACAATATTTTCTCTAGAAAACATAAAATGTCCAATGCTACACTTACTGTAAATAATGTGTTAACTTGTATAAACATGTATAATAATGTATAAGAGGTGTTTGTATATCCATATACACAATTATACACTATTATACAATGTTGATACAAACTGCTACATAGTTATGATTTTTTATCCAAGTCTCGAGTTGTAGTAGAAGGTATTCGATGATTCAACTTGTCAATAGGTTAACAATTTTGCGCCAACGATCCGGAATTCAACACACATATAAGATACATCCAATTTCATATTCGAGACTTCAAGGTCATAATAATAATGACCAGAACTTCAAACTTCAAAATCTTCCAAAATTAGTGGTAATTTTTTGGTGCAAATCAAGTTTGACAGCTATTTATTTTCAGATCTATGTATATTTTTATTTTTCTTTCAAAAATCTTTGATATTCTTCTGCTTGCCACCATGGACGACGGAGTAAGAGCCCAAGCCTTCTTCGAGCCATTGATGACAGAACTGCGTAGGGGGTAGGGGAGGGGGAATAGCGGGAGCTAGGTTAAGAGAAGACGAGGGATCTATGTGGGTTAGAAAGAAAGAAGCGAGATGCGATGAAAGAGAATTTGGTGTGCTGGGAATGAAGAAAGAAGAAAATAATAAAAACCCTAAAACGTCTTTTTATTAATGGGCTAAAGGCTGAAAAGTTTCTTTCAAGTTATGTACAACATGAGCTAAATAGGGTAAGGGCTTCAAATTGGGCCATTTTCGGTTGGGCTGTTAGGCCAAGCAAAAGGGCAGTAACTCTTTCTTACTAAAAACACTTTACTTAAAAAGGAAATCAACAGTTCTTGCAATTCGTTTAGACCAAATATTAGTTTCTTTTTTGGTGTGCATTTTAGTACGTCTCCTAAAGATGGGCTGTGATGCAAAATTCTCAATTTAATCACGTGCACTCCTAATATTATGAAGAATCTTTAGTTTCGTCATCGTAAATTATTAGCTTATAGTTCAAAAATTCAAATTGCTATCCTATTAATAATGTTTGACTCAAAAGAGAAAAGAAGATCGTAGACTTTATTTCCTTAACAATTTGACATGTTGTACACGGTCAAATTGTGTAAATCGGGCCCACCAAATTTTACTGATTAACCGAGACCTGAGGACGGATCAATGACTGGCCCCGTAGTATATCGAATCGAGACATGAGGATAAGGTACCGAGTTCGAGATTCAAAGTATCTTTCGAGATCGAGACCAGCGATGATCGAGACCAAACAGGATCGACATCGAGCAAGACCATAACGGAAAGGTGAGATATCCGCGACTAGACGAGGTTCATGGCGGAAATCTCGGAACGAATCAAATCAAGAACAATTGTTTAGCTAATCATGGGATCTCCTTCTGTAATTAGAGTTATACCGTAAATAAGACTCTTCTACTATATAAAGAGGGTCCTAATCATTTTGTAACCATCATACACTAATAATCAGGAAATATACCACGTCTCTCTTAAAACTCTCTTAAGCTTTACTAATCGAATTCATACTTTTTCAATAGCATATTCAGTTGGTTTGAAGGCGACTTAGCTTGAGGGCCACAATTGTTCATCACATTGGTTTGCTTTATTTTACTATTAATTTCTAGCATTAATTCTCATATTTATCATTTTGTGCCAAGTGAAATCACATATCCTTAACATATACTAGTATATATACATAAAAGTTTTTACTTCACTGCACAGTGTAATTTTCGTCATTGGTAGCACAATGACTAAATTTCTTGAGGATTACAAGATTAAAAGGATTCTATCAATGCCATACCATCCCAGCGGTAACGGACAAGACGAATCAACCAACAAAACCATCATTCAAAATCTTAAGAAAAGATTGACCGACGCTAAGGGAAAATGGAGAGAGAGATTGCCGAGGTTCTTCGGGCGTACCGTACGACGACGAAATCCAGTACAGGGGCAACATTGTTCTCTTTGGTCTATGGCGCCAAAGCTCTTATCTCGGTCGAGGTTGGGTAACCTAGCCTCAGGTTTCGATATGCGACAGAAGAATCAAATAACGAAGCCATGAATACAAGCTTAGAATTGTTGGACGAAAGATGCGAGGATGCCCTCGTTCGATTGGCCGCACAAAAACAGCGGATCAAAAGATACTACAACCGAAGATCTAATCTTCGACACTTTAAAATTAGAGACTTAGTGCTAAGAAAATTCACCCTCAACACTCGAAACTCGAATGAAGGGAAACTGGGTCCAAATTGGGAGGGACCATATCAGGTCCTCAATATCATCGAAAAGGGATCCTACAAGCTCGGCACGATCTACGATGAACAATTATCGAAAAATTGGAACGTATCACTCCTAAAGCGATACTACTGCTAAGGTACGACCTTCTCTATTTTCATTTATATTTTAAACTAACCAACTGCAGGTGTTCGATCGAGGTCGGCAACAGATTCTTCAATACAGAATCTTTAGGTCTGAAAGCATGCATTGTACTCTTTTTACCTTAGACCGGTTTTTGTCCCAAATGGGTTTTTCCGGCAAGGTTTTTAACGAGGCAACAATTGATCGTGCTAACTTAGAACAATTCAACAATATCCGAGTCTTCTTTACAATTATTAAGCAGCATTACCCTCGACTGCCAACTTTGTTGCAAGGAAATTACTTCGTGACAATGGGGTCTCGATAGGAAAATTTTATAAGGGCCAAACAGTCGAATGAACCGAGCCCATATAGGTTATTCGAGCCCTAACATCAAACATGTACGCATGTATAATCATCTATTGAGAAAAGTATTTTTCCTTGTCGATATCTCTTGCCTTAGAAAAAATTTCTACTTTGCAATTTTATACTTGATCTATTGTGTAAACTGGCTTAAGGGCCAATCACAACTGAAGTTCGAACAATTAACCCCATGTTCGGGGACTGTCGTCCAAAAACCAAACGAGATCGAATTACTAAAACTTCGCGATCATAATACCTTAAAAGCAACCCTAGATTTTTATAGGCCACGTCCACCCCACTCGGAGACTGACACTTCGAACAAGCTCGAAGTATAGAGGGAGAACAAGCCTAAGAGGCAAGTCCCAAACTAAAAAGGCTACGACCAAATTAACACGGTTCAGAGACGTCCAAATTCTGTAATAAAAACAAGCCTTTGAACATCCTCATCAACCGGTTAAAAGGGCTACCCTCGAAAAAATACAAAGGGCTTCGATAGTGTCAAGCCTCAAAAAACCTAATGAATACCAAATTGTTCGAACTCTCGAACAATTTCTTATTTCGTGCTAAGGCATAACAAATTTTATAACTAACAATAAACCCTCCAAGCCGAAAATAGGAAAAAGCCATTATTTTACAAAGGCCACATCGGCCTAATACAAAAGCCTAAGAGCCATCTTTTGTTTTGAGTTCGAGGGATCATCCCCACTCAATTAAAACCTAAGGGTTACCCTACTTCGAGTTCGAGCAAGCACTCGCTCGACACTAGTTCGGTTTCTGTCGAATTGCCTAAACCTTGAACCCATGAATAACAATTTCACAAGGCATAAATGAAGCACAAATTTCATAAGTTAAAAGTAAAATGAAAACTCACAAGACAATACGGAAAAAGAGATCTTTATATATGTCAAAGTTATTTACAAGGACAACGTGGCCCGATCGGAATTCTATACAAAAATCCCAATAAGATATAAGTACTTAATCTTCTTCGGGGGATTCTCCCTTGGCAAGAACATTCTCATCAATTGGTTAAAAGGGATACCCTCGGAAAAATTACAAAGGGCTTCGATAGTATCAAGCCTCGAGAACCCTAATGGGTACAAAATTGTTCGAACTCTCGAACAAATTCTTTACTTCATGCTAAGGCATTAAAAACATTACAAAGGGTTTCGACAATATCGAGCCTCGAAAAACCTAACGAATACAAAATTGTTTGAACTCTCGAACAATTTCTTATTTCGTGCTAAGGCATAACAAATTTTATAACTAACAGTAAACTCTTCAAGCCGAAAAGGGAAAAAAGCCAATCTTTTACAAAGGCCACATCGGCCTAATACAAAAGCCTAAGAGCTATCTTTTGTTTTGAGTTCGAGGGATCATCCCCACTCAATTAAAACCTAAGGGTTACCCTACTTCGAGTTCGAGCAAGCACTCGCTCGACACTAGTTCGGTTTCGATCGAATTGCCTAAACCTCGAACCCATGAATAACAATTTCACAAGTCATAAATGAAGCACAAATTTCATAAGTCAAAAGTAAAATGAAAACTCACAAGACAAGACGGAAAGAAAGATCTTTATATATGTCAAAGTTATTTATAAGGAAAATGTGGCCCGATCGGAATTCTATACAAAAATCCCAAAAATGATACAAGTACTTAATCTTATTTGGGGGCTTCTCCGCTCTCGAATCCACTCATGCTCCCAAAATCGTCATCATCAGAAGAGACCAATGCTTTGGCTTCGGCTTCAAGCCCTTTTGTATTTTTGATCTCGGCAGTAAGATCGAAGCCACGAGCATGGATTTCCTCGAGAGTCTCCCTTCGAGACTGACACTTGGCATGCTCGGCAACCCAATATGCTCGAACCTGAGCAACATAAGCGACTTCATTTGCTCTAGCTTGAGAAGCTTCAGCATCAGCCCGGTAAACAACCACCACTCCACCAGCATTTGCCTCAGTTGCCTTAATCTTCGATTTGGCAGCTTCGAGTTCCTAGATCAGATTCACACAAATTGAGTCTGCCGAACCGAGCTGGGATTGGAGTTCTCAGATTTTCTTGTCTTGCGCTAAGTTTTTCTCTTTCACGTTACGGAGTTGGGTTTCAACCGAGGTTAGTTGGGCCCGAGCAGCTTCTTTCTCCGAGGCAAGGCGATCCATATTTTTTACACACTTCGGCCTCTGCTTTTACTTTGCCTACTTCTTCACGGAGCTGGCTAATCATATCGAGCTTTTATTGAACCTGCAGATTCTGACCATCAGATACCATTCCCGGTCCACCGACATTAACTTCAAATATTCTTTTTACCTGGTCATCTAAGTCGGCTTATGTTTTTTGGGCCACTTCCAGCTCAGCTCAAAGGCTTTGAACTTCTTTTTCCTTCTGCTCACTGAGAAGCTTGAGGGCATAAATCTCCTCGGTGAGACCCCGAATCTCAGCCTCATAACGGCTCTTCTCCCATCGGGATCGAAGGAAGCTTTCATGATGTAACACCGAAGCCTATGAACACAAAGAAAATATGTAAAATTGAAGAAGCATTGAAATGAAAAATGAACGCGAAATAAGAAATTACCCCCTATTGGGCTTCGTTAAAAAGACAGGGTATCTCCACCGCATTCATCTCGGCCTGGTCCTCTTTGGTCACCAAGCATCGGAGGTAGCTAGCCACCCCCACTAGGGAAGAAAGGACCTCAGCTTCCTCCGGGACCGAAAAGACGAACGACCGTTTACACTCAGGATCGACATTGGGCGCTGGGAATTGATTAATCAGCCTGAGACCCGTGAAAGCTTCACTCGATTCCCTCCTCGGTACTTCTAGGTTGCCTAGACCGGAGGCATCTTACACTCTGATAAAGTAACCTTGGAAAGGATCCTCTGGTCTATGAACCCCTTCGTTATGACATACCCTCATCACCTGAACATTATTTATCATCGACTCAATGAACGATGGGAACGAGGGGGTGTGAACACCTAATTTTTGACAACATTTAATTTTATATCACTTCTTTTATGTAAATATTTTAGGGGTTTTTAACCTACTATTATTTTAGCTTTATTACACTTTTTATTATAGGATAAAAATACCAAAAAAAAATTAAAAGGTGAATTATCACTATTAATATATTTTTTGTTTTTTTATATAAAAATCCAAAAATATTTATTTTATTTTATTTTTAAAAAAAATAATAATAATTTCGGGAATGATTTAAAAAATAAGAAAAAGGGAAGTATTGAATAAAAAAAATATAAAAGTAAAAATAGGTGGAATTCTCTTTTAAAAAAAAGTTAAAGAATGTAGAAAATTTAAAAAAATAAAAAGTTTTGTGGAAATTTTAAAAAACTTAAAAAGTAAAAGAAGGTTGGAATTAAAAAATAAATATAAAGGTATCTGAAAATTTAAAAAATTTAAAGTAATTGAAAGTAGCATTTTTAAAAGAAAAAGAAAAGATAGTGGTTTGTTTTTTTTAAAGAAAAGTTAAATAAAGTGAGATTCTCTTTTAAAAAAATAAAAGGTGGGATTTTAAATAAGATAAAAGTAATTAAAGTTGGAATTTTAAAAATAAAAGTAAATAAAGGTGGGATTTCTTTTTCTAAAAAAATAAAAGCAATCTGTAAGTGGGATTTTGTTTAATTAAATAATAATAAAATAGTAAAAAAACAAATCTGAAAATTTCGAAAATTTTGCTATTAATACAAGAGAAAATTTAGGAATAAAGGGGTTCAAAAAAAAGAAGAAAAACTAGATAGAGAGAAGAAACAAAGGGGGCGGAGAGAGCGGTATACACTCGGTATACACTCTAGATACATAGGATATACAGAGACATAATTCATTTTGGAGAGAGTAATAAAGATAAAACCAAATTTTCTGAAATATTGAGAGCGAAAGAACACCATAGAGAGTTCAAATCTAGAAAGAAAAAACAAAGAGAGATTTCCAGACTATTTTTCTTCTCCATTTTTACTAGTTTTCTCCGTGTTGCTGGGATTTCTGGATTGAGGTGTTGAAGCTACTGTGTTGGGCTTTCTGCTGCTGTATGTTGCTGTGTTACATACTACTTTGCTGACCTTCTTCTTCTTGTATTGACAATACCAGGTACACAACTGTAACTTTGGTATATTGTAAGCTGAAATGTGAAAGCATGAATACATATGAAGAATGGAACTTTGAAGTTTTAATTTAGCTTTTTCTTTGTTTCTTTTACTAATTGTATTTAGGTTATTTCATGTATTATTATTCTGTAAATTTTTGTCGTTTTGCATAACTAGGCATCTTGTAGTGATGTATTAAATAATACTTTGCTTTAACTTGATTATTAGGTAGTATATATTTAAGTATGCTCATTACTGTCAAATTGTTTAATAATTGGAATAAGAGGAAAATAACATAAGTTGGTCTTTAGTGAATCGGCTTGGCAAAACTGATTAAGTTCACTGGCTATGAAGGTTTTAATATTGTCAACATTAGGTTAATCGTGAACATGTAACTAAATTTAGTTAAAGCATGAATTTAAATTAACTTCGCGAATTAGGCATTATGACATGATTTGAGTTCAAACAAGACGAGTTAACGTTTAAATTTAATAAACTTTCGAATATGCATTAGTAATTAAGATTGATTCTAGTTTCAAATAGTTGTAAATAATTAATTCCAACGGTTCAAGTCATCTAACAATGCGTGTTTAATCTAGTTATAGGATAATTAGTTTCTTTTGAATATATTATTTGTCGATTCCGTATTTTACTTATAATTACAATTTTAGTAATATTCCTTTCTGTTAACATTTGTCTTAATCTAGCATTTAATATGTTATGTTTTTGTAAGCATGTAATTAATTAGGATTTTTTTTCTTTTATTTTAGAGACGAATTTAATAGAAATGTAGTCACTTTAGGATATCCTTAAAAAAAATGAGGCGTGCTTCGCCAAAATAAATACAAAAATTGCGGGGCCCTCAATAATTATTTGTTTTAAAATACTTAGATTTCGGGACGGGTCGTTTAGCAAATTTCACTGCCCTACCCAAAATAATAACAGCGCGTTAGTCTTTAGGCGCGTATTTAATAATGTTATTATCCTAAACTCGGGTGCACATTTATGTGGCCCTATCACACCTCCTTTTTTCGCCCCCGCGAGGGGTGAAGGAGTTTTTCCAATTAAAGGACAATCGAAACGGGATTTGTTTATTTAATTCAGAGTCGCCACTTGGGAGATTTATGGTGTCCCAAGTCACCGGTTTAATCCCAAATCGAGGAAAAGAATGACTCTGTTAACAGTTCGCGAACCAGAAATCCGGATAAGGAATTCTGTTAACTTGGGAGAAGGTGTTAGGCATTCCCAAGTTCCGCGGTTCTAGCACGGTCGCTCAACTGTCATATTTGGCTTAAATATCTGATTTTATACAATTACGAACTTATGTGCAAATTTTAACTTTTAGCCGCTTTTATTATTTTTATTTATTGTTATTATTTTATGGAGAATTGTAACATTGTGAAAACGTATTTCAAACCACGTCGCAATCAATGCACCCGTGGTTATCTACACATTTCGACTCTGTTGAGATTTGAATTTGGGTTACATAAATGCACACCCATATTTAAGAAAATAATTTGTTAAAGACATGCCTAGAGCGACTAGCGTATTGTTGTTTTGGGAAAGGCCTTAAAATTTCACTGGACGACCAACTCCGATGTTCTAAGTAATTAATGCATACATTTGTGAGGGCCCCGCAATCTATACATTTTACTAGGCGAGGCTCATCTCATTTATTTTAAATGGACAAATCCTAAAACGACTACATTTTTTCTATTAAAATTAATCTCTAAAATAAAGAAAGAAAATCCTAATTAATTACGAGCTTTTTATTTATTTATTTAAGAAAGCATGACTTAATAATTGCTAGATTAATACAAATATTGATGAAAAGGAATTTTACTAAAAAAAGTTCGAAATTATAAATAAAATAAAAATTAGACAACTAATATTCAAAAGAATCAAATATAGCTAGATTAAAACTCGCATTGTTATAAAAAAAACTATTGAGATTAATTATTCACAACCATTTGAAACTGGATTTAACCATAATTACTAAAGCTTGTTAGAAAGTTTATTAGACTTAAATGTTCTTCTAATTTTGTTTGAACTCAAATCATGACTTAATACCTAATTCACGAAATTTAGTTCAAATTCATGCCTTAGCTAAATTTAGCTACTTGTTCACGATTACCCTACTGTTGATAATCTTAAAACCTTCATAGCTAGTGAATTAACCCGTTTTGCCAAGCCGATTCATTAAAGACTAACTTACGTTATTTTCTCTTATTCCAATCATTATTCAATAATACATAAAATAGCCTAAATACAATCAACAAAAGGAACAAAGAAAAAGCAAAATTAAAACTTCAAAATTCCATTCTTCATATGTATTCATGCTTCCACAATTTTAGCTTGCAATAGCTAGTATTACAGTTGTGTACCTGGTATTGGAAACAAGAGAAGATGAAGATGAGAAGCAGCAGCAGTAGTAACAATGCAGCACAACAACGACAGTTCAGCAACACAGGAATAGACCAGTAACAGTAGGAATAGCAGAAAACCCAGGAGACTACAACCAAGAAAGAAGCTTCAAGCTTCGATGAAACAATAGCAATTAATGTTGATTTCAAACAATGAAGGAAAGTAGAAGATCTTTTTCCAGTTTTTATTCTCTCCTTTTGTTCTTCAATTTCTATCTCTCCATTCTCTTCCAAAAATCTCCTCCTTCTATGTAAAAATGACTCTTATTTATAGCAAGACTCTTCCCTTTTTCTTTTTTACCTAATTTCTTTTTAAACTATTATTACTACCCCTTTTACCTCTTTTACTTTTTAACCCAATATTCTTTTACTATGTGCACATTTTAACTTTTATTATTACCTACACTATTTCTAATTTTTACTTTTAGTAAAAGTAGTCAACATGGGCCCCCCCATGTTCCCTCTTTTTGAATGGTCAAAAGAAGACATCATTATTAACCTTTTTCTTTTTGCTTTTATCATTATGTCTTGTCCCCCACCATAATCAAATAATATGCAATTGGTTAATTCCCGTTCTACCCCTAAAACTACTGTTACTGCCCTGATTCAAAATCTGTTTAAACTTCAAAATTATCTAAGAACTTAAAATTAAATTACCAGCTATAACCAATCCTTAATCCAGTTCAATCAACAAATTCAAACTTAAACGATGAACAACAAAGCAACAATCGGAATTATTTTGACTGAACAATATTTTTAACAACAAACCTATTTTCAGATTCAACAACAATAACAAACAAGTATATTCAAATCATTGAGCTCAAATTCAAATTAAACTTAAACAAAACAAATAAACAGATTCAAATCACTAAACTCAAATAATCAATTGATCTTCAAATTAAATCCAACAACATTATAACAAAGATGAATGATTCAAACTAAATAAAAAACTAAAGACCAACACATAAACACTCACATTAAATCACTTGATGAAAAACTAACAAGCTTCAAACAATAAAATGAACACGAATTAAATCTAAATTAAACAACAAAGATGAATGATTCAAACGATTAAACTAACACATTTCTATATTAAAACTAAATCCTTTTAAATTAATAAAAACAAACTGAAGAAATAATTAATTGAACTTCAACTTAAATCATACAACATTACAATTAAACTGACAATTTCTACCTAAAACATAAACAAAAAAAAACTGAAGAAAAAAAAAATGATAAACACGAATTGGTTAAACCAACTAACCGAATCGGAACAACGACGAACTCGAACGGAAACGGAAAACTTGAACCAAGACTGCCAACAACCAACGGATCTTGGCTTCAACGACAACCCACCTTCTCTTTTAACCTCGATGAACTCAGAACGACAAACGACGACCTCGACGGATGGAACCTGAAGAACGACGAGACAGTAGGTTGTTTGGACGTGAGGCTGGAGGTCGTTTGGACTGGAAAAAATGAAGCAGAAGAGGCAGCAGGTGAAGCTGGCTGAAACTTGACGATGGTTCGACGCTCATCGAAGAAGATGAAGCTGGAGCAGAAAAAGCAGCAGTCATGGGAGGTTGGAGCTCGACGGACTATGTTTGTTCAACAAATGGTCGTTTGGGTGGACGTTCATGGCTGGACATGGAGGAGCTGGCTGTCGTTGCTGGTTTTTCCGGCAATGGAAGCGACGATGATGGCAAAGCTCAGAGACGACGGGGGAACAACAGTTGGCTGTTGGTGGCTGGTCGTGGCAGAATGTCGGACTGGAGGTTTCTTGGTGGAGCAACGTTCATGGAACGAAGAAGAAGATGATGGTGGTTTGGGCAGTGGTGAGCGTGTGTGTGTGTCGACGAAGAAGACGCGGAGGGCAGCCATGGATGAGCTTGGAGAAGCTGTGTGTGGTTGAATACGATGGAGGGGGCAGCCATGGTCGTTTGGATGAAGCTGCAAGGGGCAGCCATGGGAGGTGGGGCTTGGAGCAGGAGGAGAAAGAGAGGAAGAAGAAGAGAGGGGAGGGGGGCGGATAGGTTTTAGGGTTTGGGGGATACAAAAAATGAAAATGAAGAAAAAGGGTTGGGCGGGTGGTTTAGTTATGGGGCAGACCGGGTCGACCCGGTTTGAAATGGACCGGGTCGTAGGGGAAGGTTGGGTATAAGTGTTTTGGGCCTTGGTTCAAAATTGGAGAAGAGCCCAATTCCGATTTTCTTTATATTTTTGCTCTCTTTTCTTCTTTTATTTTTCTAAAACTAAATTCTAAAAATCCTTAAATTATCATATAGAACTAAATTAATTTATAAAAGCGCAAATTAACTCCCAATAACAACTAACACACAATTAAGTAATAATTAAGCATAAAATTGTACAATTGGACATTAAATGCTAAAAATGCAAAACGATGCATATTTTTGTAATTTTCATTCTTGTAAAACAAGTTTAATTATTCCTAATTGTATAATTAAATCCGAAATGCAAATGCGACATATTTTTGTATTTTTTTATTAATTTAACAAATAAACATGCACAGACAAATACAAATAATTATCCAAAATGTCACAAAATTCTCAAAATTGCACACCAAGGAAAATCGTTTTATTTTGAATTTTTGGGAGTAATTCTTTCATAGGGCAAAAATCACGTGCTTACAGGCCCAAATCCAAATCTCAATGGAGTCGAAGTGTGTCGACGACCACGGGTACATTGACTGTGACGTGGTTCGAGATATATTTTCACGAGGTTGCAATTCTCGATAAAAATAATAATAATGATAAAAGCGGTTAAAAGTTAAAATTCGCACATATGTTCAACATGTATTATATCAGATAATCAAGCCGAATATGACAGTTGAGCGACCGTTCTAGAACCACGGAACTCGGGAATGCCTAACACCTTCTCCCAGGTTAACAGAATTCCTTATCCGGATTTCTGGTGCGCAGACTGTTAAACAGAGTCATTCTTTTCCTCGATTCGGGATTAAAACCGGTGACTTGGGACACCATAAATCTCTCAAGTGGCGACTCTGAAACAAATAAATAAATCTCATTTCGATTGTCCTTTAATTGAAAAAAACTCCCTTCCGAGCCCCTTTGCGGCGGCGCGGGTGAAAAAGAAGGTGTGACAGCTCTGGCGACTCCGCTGGGGAACAAAACCCAGAATCTCTGGTTCAGGGTTCAGAATTCGAGCTTAGATAGATTGTTATAATTGGCTTTGTTTATTGTCTGATTTTACATTTTTGGGCTTAATGTGCTAAATGCTGCTTTTACCGCTTTGATATTATCTGAACTGTATATAAACTGTGCCGAAACCCTTCTCTTCTTACCTCCGGGGAGAAGCTTGCTGGTCAAGACTCCCTATTCTGTTAGTGTCAATACCTGAAATAAGAAAGAGGTCGGACAAGTTACAAAGCCGGACGATCCCGCGGGTCCCCGGTACGTAGCCCCCTCCTCGACTCGAGTTGTCCGCTCGGGTACACTGTCTAAAACATATACCCAGGTTGAACCTAGAATAACTTGACTTCATGCCGGATCCCTAGTAGGAACGTTTATTTGCATCATGTTGCATTTGACTTAGGGGACTCAACACAGGGGTTGGGTCCGTCTAGGACAAGCAACCTGAAATGAAAAAAGACCATCCTGCTGCATCCTGTTTGTTTTGCACATTTATTTGCTTCAGATCTGCATGCTGACCGGCTTCTGAAATCGGGAATTTTTGAAAAATTGTGAAAAACAAGAAAAAGAAAAAGAAAAATAGCAGTGTAGGGAGATAACTACTCATTTTTAGAAATATATATATATAGAGAGAGAGAGAGAGAGAGAGAGAGAGAGAGAGAGAGAGAGAGAGAGAGAGAGAGAGAGAGAGAGAGATTTTGAAAAAGAATTTTTTTTTAGTTTGATTTATTAGAAAAGAAAGGAGTATTGTGTACAAAGTTTAGTTTATATATGGCGAACTACGCTGGTTTGATTCTCACCGGATGTGAGATACGTAGGCAGCCCTAATCAGGTCCAACTTCCCCTTTTGCTAAAATAGCCAAAAAAAAGAAAAAAAAAACATGTCAAAATTTTAATTTTTGTCATAAATAAGTCGGGTGATGTCCAACCTCTCCTTTGCAAAAATAGCCAAAAAACAAAATGTCGAATTTTTGTCATAAATAAGTCGGGTAATGCCGCTCATGTCAAATATAGCCAAGTGTCCCCAAAAGGGACGCCGTAAGGCTGAACGGCCACATTTGGTCATTCTTTTAGAATTTTGACCCGTTATCCACACAGCCTTAAATTCTTCGTCCCCGAGGCGCTAAAAAGGCTGTGTTTACCGGATCTTTTATTTTGATTTGAAAAACAGAAAAAAGAGTCATAAATATGTCGGGTGACGCCGTTTTTGTCAAAATTAGCCAAATGTTCCCAAATGGGACGCCAGAAGGCTGATTTTGCATAAACAACCACCTTTGGTTATGTTTTGATTTTTGACCCTCACAACCTTAAAATCTTCGTCCCTGAGGCGCTGAAAGGCCGTGTTTGCAATACTGGGTCTTTTATTCTAATTAGAAAAAAACAACAAGAAAAGAGTCATAAATAAGTTGGGTCACGCCGTTTTGTCAAAAATCGCCGAATGTTCTCGAAAGGGACGCCGGAAGGCTGACTTTGCATAAACGACCATCTTTGGTCATTCTTTTTGGTTGTGACCAGTTATCCCGCACAACCTTAAAATCTTTGTCTCCGAAGTGCTGAAAGGTCGTGTTTGCAAAATCAGGTCTTTTATTATTTGAAAAACAAGAAAATAGTCAGTGGTCAAGTGAATACCGTTTGGTTTTTAGTTAAAATAAGCCGGCCCGACTTCGGTAATGTCTTAAACCGTTCTTGCCGAGATAGCCTTAGAGTATCTTTCAGTTGTCGAAAGGCTATTTTCGTAAAAGAACGAACAAGTTTGTGAAAGGTCGTAAAATAATCCTTCCCGACCTTAAAATTCATGTAAAATTGAGAAGGGGCCACGTCTGAAAAACAACCATTTGGTTAAAATTGGCATATAGAGGAAGGAATCTGGCTGTTTGTTTTTGAGTTTGTAATTCTTTGATTAGAGTATGCGGGTTATTTGATTTTCGAGACCGTTTGTTGTCTTTTGGCAAAGTCTGTTAGTATGATCAGTTTTTAAACTTTTGTAATCAAGTTTGTTTTATTATGAAAATTGAAAATTCCAAAAAAATGTTTTATTATTATTTATCTTTTTTTGGTCCGAACTAAGCAAGGTCTGATTCATGCGGGGACATGATACGTAGACAATCTACATAAGGTTCGACCACCGCTAAAAAAGAAAAGAGAAAGTGAATAAAAGAAAAGAAAAGAGAGAGAGAGAGAGAGAGAGAGAGAAAGAAAAAAAAAAGAAAAAAGAGGGAATGGAGGGTTTCCGAAACACTTGAAAAAGGCACAAATAAAACAAGCCGGGAGGATGCATGCGGTAGGAGCAAAAACATGTTAGAAATGGTTAACTGCCTAAGAACATTGCATCCCCCAACGTGCAATTGCAATACCTGTTAAAACTCTAACGCTAACAAGTTTGTTGTTTGTCCAATTCCAAACAGTTAGTTTGTTAGAGCGTACTGGCACTATACCATTATCAAACAAGATCAAAAGGGCCTATACCAGAAAGCATAACTGACTCAGAAAATAGTGTTGAGTCGGAAAAGACGACACATCAGATGCTGAAGGAGGCGATGGCCAATATGGAAAAAATGAGATTGGAAATGAATGATATTCAACTAGCCATGGCTAAGGCGCAAAAGGGGCCCAAACCAGTTGTCACTCCTACTCCCCCACCGGGACATGCCAGAATACCCTTCCCCCGGCCTTTCAACAAGCTTCCCAAGCTACCACTACTATCAGGGGAGAGATGCCTATGATCCCCAAGTTCCGCCACCCAATCAAAACCCTCCACCACCAAATGTTCCTGTCTTTGTGGCACCTCCTCCAACCACATTACAAAGATCGTCTAGTGAACCACTGTTCCAAATTCACGACACCCAATATTTTCCTCGTGAACCCACTTTTAAAGCTCATGAGCCATACACATATACACCTCAATTTGGGATCCCAGAGGAAGCTGAGAAACCGGTTAAGAACACAGAACATGAGGAGGTGATTCGAAAGGTCAAAATCCTGGAGCAATCCTTCAGGAACATGCACGGGTTAGGCCACTAGGTCAGCGTGGCCTACGAGGACCTATGCCCTTTCCCTGACGTCCAATTGCTGGCAGGGTTCAAGATGCCCAAGTTTGATTTATACGAAGGGCATGGCGATCCTGTGGCACATCTACGGGGTTTTTGTTGCAAGATGAGAGGAGCTGGTGGCAAAGACGAGCTGCTGATAGCTTACTTTGGCCAAAGCCTAAGTGGGTCAACACTGGAATGGTATACAAGACAAGATCCGAGCAGGTGGTACACCTGGGATGATCTAGCACAGGCTTTCGTAGGTCACTTCCAGTACAACCTTGAGATAGTCCCTGACCGTCTCACATTGCTAAAGTTTGAGAAGAAGCCCGGGGAGAGCTTCCGGGAATTTGGGTTCCGGTGGAGAGAACAGGCAGCCAGAGTTGATCCTCCAATGAGGGAAAACGAAATGGCGGACTATTTTCTGCAAACTCTAGAGCCAACGTACTTTGGTCACTTGGTGACGTCAGTTGGCAAATCCTTCAATGAAGTAGTGAAAATGGGAATTATGATAGAAGAGGGACTTAAGTCCAATAAGATCCTGAGTTACTCGGCAATCAAGGCAACGACTTAGGCCATTCAGAGCGGCATGGGAGTGCGCTTGGAAAGAAAAAGAGAGAAGAGGTCGTGACAATAGAGGCAACTGGTCCAGATCGAGAGGTCCTTCCCCTCGCTACCAACCCAGACCCCATCACCCAAACTACCCTCACACTCCAAATTACCCTCCACAACCCTATTACCCGCCACAAGAACCACACTTCTCCGTGCACCAAGCCCAGACATACACTCAGCCTCCGGCTCGCCCGCAATGGTGTGCGCCGGCTCCCCAAAACACATATCCACCTCCACAAAATACATACCCACCTCCACAAAATACCTATCCGCCGCCAAGGGCCTACAGGAACCCTCCAGGGGCAGGTTTCCGGGGAAATCAGGCTTTCAGAAATGAAAGAATACAGAGAACATTCACTGAGTTGGGAGAAACCTATACTGCCTTGTTCCACAAATTAAGGCAGTTAGGCTTGTTGAGTCCTGTTGAGCCCAGATTGACAAATCCCCTTCCCAAAAATATGGACCACTCGGTAAGCTGTGAGTATTGTTCGGGGGCTCCCGGACATGATACCGAGAAGTGTTGGAAGTTGAAACATATAGTGCAAAATCCAGAGGTACCCAACATCAATTAGAACCCGTTGCCGGCACACCATGAAACCCACATGATCGAGCTAGTGCACGAAGGAGAGGAGCTAAAGAAACCCTCACAAACAGTGATGATGATCTGTGTCGGTTTAAAAGAAAAGTCGACCAGTGGAAAAGCGGTGGTATAGTTGGAAAAGGTAGATGACAAGCTAGTTATGGTGATGGGAAAATGGTCCAGTGGGGCAAATGTACAGTTTGTGGGGCTGAAAGCAAAAATCAACAATCGAATGACTACTCCTCTTCCTATACGAAGGGAGTCTTGGTAGTGGGCTCTGATTTTCTTTCTTGTTGTCTGGATTATTCCAGGGTTGTAATCCAGATTTTTTTTTGTGCTCGCCAAAGTGTGAAACCTTGCTATCCCGTATTTTAATAAAGTGAAAGTTTTTTTTCTTCATTCCTTATTTTGTTTTAATTTTTCTTCTTCTTTTTCTCTTCTAAACAGTTCTCTTTATACTGGTTCTAATGACATGTGATGCACGACGGATCTTCAACCTAGTCTAAAAAAAATCAATCTGATTTCGAACTTATAGTACAAGATTGTGATGATAAGTCGGAATACGATGAGGATGAAGCCTTCGAAGAAATTAACAGAGAGTTGAGCCAATTTGAAAAAAAAAGAAAAAAAAGCCCAACTCAAATGACACGGAAGCCGTCAATCTAGGGGATGCAGATGATATCAGGGAAGCTAAGATAAGCGTCCACATTGAACCAAACATCAAGGAAGAACTAATCAAAGCACTTATTAAATTCAAAAACGTTTTGCATGGTCATACAACGACATGCCGGGTTTAAGCACCAATCTAGTGGTTCACAAATTGCCCACTGACCCGACATTTCCTCCCGTCAAGCAAAATTGAGGAAGTTCAAAACCGACATGAGTGTGAAGATTAAGGAAGAAGTAACCAAACAGCTGAATACTAAGGTTATTCGGGTCGCTCGATATCCTAATTGGTTGGCTAATGTGGTGCTACAGCAAAAAAAAAAGAGGAAAAATCTAGGTGTGTGTTGATTATCGCAATCTGAACAGATCAAGCCCAATGACGCTTTATGTTTAACAGATATCGAAGGGAAATGCGTCGACATGGCTATCAATTCTGACCTAGTTAAGAGATACTATGTATGATTTCTTGTAATTGTAATTATTGTTTGTTTGTACTTAGCATTTATCGGAGAATGAAATGACAGAGGCAATTCTTTCTTCTATCCAAACACTTTAACCGTTGCTTCCCCTTTTGAGCCTTATTTATTCTTTCATACCCCTCTTTTTGGAATCAGTAATGAAAATGAATAAAAAAGAGAAAAAAAAAATAATGATAATAAAGACAAAGAAAAGTCAAAAAAAAAAATAAAGGAATTGGGAACTACGTTTGACCTGATTCCTCAAAGAAGGATATGTAGGCGCCTCACGGCTCGGTCATGGTGTAACAAAAAAAAAATCCCCAAGCAAGAAAACTGGGGCACAAGTTGTGTTTGTTATTTTGGGAAGAAAGTTCGATTCCAAGAGTTGTAATGTTTTACCCATCAAAATGATTTTGAACCCTCTTGATACCCCTTTTCTTTTAACCATACACAAAAACCCATATTGATATCTAAAAAAGACCTCCCGATCAGTATCCGAGAAGTGCCAAGTCATGCAAACGGAAGTTGGGAATAACACTCTGATCCCCAGCAGAGAAGAGGATCATAAACTGGAAATGAATTGATAACCGAAAAGAATCCCCAGCAGAGAGAGTCATATCGGCAACACTCCAATCCCCAGCTGAAAAATAAAATAAAATGAGAGAGTCTTATCGGTGAAAACCTTCACAGGCACCATAAGGCGACGAAAGATGAGAGAAATAAAACGAGAGAGTCTTATCGGTGAAAACCTTCACAGGCACCATAAGACGATGGGAATTGAGATAAACGAGAGAGTCTTATTAGTGAAAACCCCTCGAAGGGCACTATGAGGCGACAAGACAAGATTGGCGGAAAGGATCCGTATTTGGCAAAGAGTTGAGTGCCTGTTTATCCCCAGCAACATGAGGCCGTCTGAAGGGTTGATTGATACAAATAGACTGGGTTGATTAATCCGGAATGCGCGACATGATTGTTGGGATCGGTTATATCATTCAGATAAGTTCTTTTCTTTCCTTTTCCCCAGCATTTGTTCAGAAAGACTTCTTCTTTTTCTATTTTATAAGATCATCACTTTTTCATTTCTTGGTTTAAAGACTTTACCTCCCCAGCAGTTTGTTTTTGAAAAGGATTTTCATAGCTTACTACCAGTTGCCAAAATGATGCAAAGCAAAATGCGAATAGGATAGGCCAAAGATAAGGCGATAAAGCGAAAAGAAGTTGGTCGCAAGACCAAATGATGAATGGGTCTAGATCCCAAGAGGACCAAATTTCCAAGGGAAGTTGGAGAAAAACAGGAAAACAACAGTTGAGAAAATTGTGGACCTAATTCCAAGAGGGACCTCAGTATATCATCGAGATGTAGGAGCATCCCCGACAAATTTTCGACCAAGTTCCAAGAGGGTCGGACAACACAGATTGGGGAAGGAAGTAAAGGAAAATTCATCCCCAGCAAAATAATCCCCAGCAAGTTTTGATAGCGTAATGAAACACAGAACGGGGAAGGGAGAAAAGGAAAAACCATCCCCAACAAGAGTGGCACGACCACTCACCATGTTTTAAAACTAACAAATTTTCTTTGATTTGAAGCAGGAAAAGGAAATCTTATTAATGGCGAAAAAACATGCCACAAGGAAAAACACCAAAATTGGGGCAGAAAATTTTCTGCCATTGTCGAAAATTTTCTCGGAGGAACGAGGAAATCAATTCAAGTTTTAAGAGATAGCAAGACATCACGATTTTAAGAAAAACAGTCGGAGGTAAGACAATTTCAAGTTTTGAAGTCGGGAGCCCGCCCGTATAATTGAAGTCGGGAGCTCGCCCGTATAATAGAGGTATACAGTTCACTCTTTAAATTTCAAGTTTTGAAGATGGGTCTATCCGCCCTCGAATAGGATATTTTTGGGTCTATCCGCCCTCGAATAGGATATTTTTGGGTTCATCCGCCCTCGAATAGGATATTTTGGGTTCATCCGCCCTCGAATAGGATATTTTGGGTTCATCCACCCTCGAATAGGATATTTTGGGTTCATCCGCCCTCGAATAGGATATTTTGGGTTCATCCGCCCATCGAATAGGATATTTTGGGTTCATCCGCCCTTGAATAGGATATTTTGGGTTCATCCGCCCTCGAATAGGATATTTTGGGTTCATCCGCCCTCGAATAGGATATTTTGGGTTCATCCGCCCTCGAATAGGATATTTTGGGTTCATCCGCCCTCGAATAGGATATTTTGGGTTCATCCGCCCTCGAATAGAATATTTTGGGTTCATTCGCCCTCGAATAGGATATTTTGGGTTCCTCCGCCCTCGAATAGGATATATTTGGGTTCCTCCGCCCTCGAATAGGATATTTTTGGGTTCATCCGCCCTCGAATAGGATATTTTGGGTTCATCCGCCCTCGAATAGGATATTGAATTTAATCCTTCCTCAAAAGGACATTTAATTTATTTCGACCGAGTGGTCCTGCTTGTATAAACATTGCCAAAATATATATTTTCATAAATCATTGCCAAATGCATTTTATTTTCAAAGTTGCTGATGAAAGTCAGGAGTCCGCCTGGAGAATGGAGGTTGTGTCATCTTTCAAAAGTCAAGGTGGAGTCAAGAGCCCACTTACATTTCAGGTCTTGAAATCCGTAACCCACCAAAAGGCAGAGGGTTACAACAAAAATCCCCAGCAGAAATCAGAAGGAAGACCACAAGTCGAGCTAGAAGTAAAGAAATACTAGAGGAAACACAAAGCAACAAGGCAGCAACAATCACATGACCAAGCTCGAGAATAAATCTTTGTAATTCATAGATCATAGCTTAGTATAACTTCTTGTTTTCTTTCTAGCAATGGTGTAATAAGGAGATCGAAAAGCAGTGGTAACAGCATGCAACAGCAGTAACAGTAACATCGCAATCCCATTGTAGTCCCAGCTACCAAAACTTTCTGAACTACACGTGACCTGATTCCCTTATAACCAGGGATATGTAGGTTGTCCAAAACCAGGACTCGGTTGCAACTTTCCTTTTTTATTTTCTTCCTCTTTTGAATAATGTTATGATAAAAAATTAGTCGCATTGTTCACTTTATCTTTGCCCGAAAGCTCTTCGTGTTTTCGAGCAAAGAGGGTTAGCTGTGAACACCTAATTTTTGACAACATTTAATTTTTTATCACTTCTTTTATGTAAATATTTTAGGGTGTTTTAACCTACTATTATTTTAGCTTTATTATACTTTTTATTATAGGATAAAAATACCAAAAAAAAAAAATTAAAAAGTGAATTATCACTATTAATATTTTTTTTATTTTTTGTTTTTTATATAAAAAATCCGAAAATTTTATTTTATTTTTTTTTTTTTAAAAAAAAAATTTTCGGGAATGATTTAAAAAATAAGAAAAAGGGAAGTATTGAATTAAAAAAAATATAAAAGTAAAAATAGGTGGAATTCTCTTTTAAAAAAAGTAAAAGAATGTAGAAAATTTAAAAAAATAAAAAGTTTTGTGGAAATTTTAAAAAAATTAAAAAGTAAAAGAAGGTTGGAAATAAAAAATAAATATAAAGGTATCTGAAAATTTAAAAAATTTAAAGTAATTGAAAGTAGCATTTTTAAAAGAAAAAGAAAAGATAGTGGTTTGTTTTTTTTAAAGAAAAGTTAAATAAAGTGAGATTCTCTTTTAAAAAAATATAAGTGGGATTTTAAATAAGATAAAAGTAATTAAAGTTGGAATTTTAAAAATAAAAGTAAATAAAGGTGGGATTTCTTTTTCTAAAAAAATAAAAGCAATTTGTAAGTGGGATTTCTTTTAATTAAAAAATAATAAACTAATAAAAAAACAAATCTGAAAATTTCGAAAATTTTGTTATAAATACAAGAGAAAATTTAGGAATAAGGGGGTTCAAAAAAAGAAGAAAAACTAGATAGATAGAAGAAAAAAAGAGGGGGCGGAGGGCGCGGTATACACTCTAGATACATAGGATATACAGGGACAGAATTCATTTTGGAGAGAGTAAAAAAGATAGAACCAAATTTTCTGAAATATTGAGAGCGGAAGAACACCATAGAGAGTTCAAAGCTAGAAAGAAAAAACAAATAGAGATTTCCGGACTATTTTTCTTCTTCATTTTTACTAGTTTTCTCTGTGTTGCTAGGATTTCTGAATTGAGGTGTTGAAGCTACTGTGTTGGGCTTTCTGCTGCTATATGTTGTTGTGTTACATACTACTTTGCTGACCTTCTTCTTCTTGTATTGACAATACCAAGTACACAACTGTAACTTTGGTATATTGTAAGCTGAAATGTGAAAGCATGAATACATATGAAGAATGGAACTTTGAAGTTTTAATTTAGCTTTTTCTTTGTTTCTTTTACTAATTGTACTTAGGTTATTTCATGTATTATTATTCTGTAAATTTTTGTCGCTTTGCATAACTAGGCATCTTGTAGTGATGTATTAAATAATACTTTGCTTTAACTTGATTATTAGGTAGTATATATTTAAGCATGCTCATTACTGTCAAATTGTTTAATAATTGGAATAAGAGGAAAATAACATAAGTTGGTCTTTAGTGAATCGGCTTGGCAAAACTGATTAAGTTCACTGGCTATGAAGGTTTTAATATTGTCAACATTAGGTTAATCGTGAACATGTAACTAAATTTAGTTAAAGCATGAATTTAAATTAACTTCGCGAATTAGGCATTATGGCATGATTTGAGTTCAAACAAGACGAGTTAACATTTAAATTTAATAAACTTTCGAATATGCATTAGTAATTAAGATTGATTCTAGTTTCAAATAGTTGTAAATAATTAATTTCGACGGTTCAAGTCATCTAACAATGCGTGTTTAATCTAGTTATATGATAATTAGTTTCTTTTGAATATATTATTTGTCGATTCCGTATTTTACTTATAATTACAATTTTAGTAATATTCCTTTCTGTTAATATTTGTCTTAATCTAGCATTTAATATGTTATGTTTTTTTAAGCATGTAATTAGTTAGGATTTTTTTTCTTTTATTTTAGAGACGAATTTAATAGAAATGTAGTCACTTTAGGATATCCTTAAAATAAATGAGGCGTGCTTCGCCAAAACAAATACAAAAATTGCGGGGCCCTCAATAATTATTTGTTTTAAAATACTTAGATTCCGGGACGGGTCGTTTAGCAAATTTCACTGCCCTACCCAAAATAATAGCGCGTTAGTCTTTAGGCGCATATTTAATAATGTTATTTTCCTAAACTCGGGTGCACATTTATGTGACCCAAATCCAAATCTCAACGGAGTCGAAGTGTGTCGACGACCACGGGTACATTGACTGTGACGTGGTTCGAGATATATTTTCACGAGGTTGCAATTCTCGATAAAAATAATAATAATGATAAAAGCGGTTAAAAGTTAAAATTCGCACATATGTTCAACATGTATTATATCAGATAATCAAGCCGAATATGACAGTTGAGCGACCGTGCTAGAACACGGAACTCGGGAATGCCTAACACCTTCTCCCGGGTTAATAGAATTCCTTATCCGGATTTCTGGTGCGCAGACTGTTAAACAGAGTCATTCTTTTCCTCGATTCGGAATTAAAACCGGTGACTTGGGACACCATAAATCTCCCAAGTTGCGACTCTGAAACAAATAAATAAATTCCGTTTCGATTGTCTTTTAATTGGAAAAAACTCCCTTCCGAGCCCCTTTGCGGCGGCGCGTGTGAAAAAGGAGGTGTGACAGGGGGAAACTTCAAAGTTTATCACCCCATGTGGATCTTCGGGGATATCACTTTTATCTGGGGGACTTCGAACTTGGACCCTTTATCAGCATCGACCACAGCCTCGACAACCTCTTTGCCCAGGGACAAAGGAGTTCTGGGTGTCTCTGGTTTGGGATATCGACCATGGTCTCATCCCCAAGACCATCAAGTCGATAAGGCACTATCTCAGCTCTCACTAGCTCTGGGGTCTCTCAAATATCATCAATAGCCCACCCTCGGGCCACCAATTTTACTGTCTTCTTCTTCTTCTTCTTCGGGCCCTTCTCTTAGTAGGAGGACCGATTCCATAGTCAGCGGAATAATGTTTCCCTTGGTTTTGCGGGTCTTCTTTTTTGGCTCTTGTTCCCCCAATTTCATGGAACTCGAAGCCTTTTTCCTTTTCTTCTCCCTCACCGTCTTCGAAATGGATGGTGGGGGAAGAGTCTTTTGATGGGGGCCTTATCATTGTATCCTTTCCATGACCTACAAAAGAGACCTTGAATAAGTATCAAAAGCACTCAACCTAACACTTACCATGGCTATTGACCTCACACTGGCCTTTCGATAAGTCACGCCAAGCACGCTCGATGCAAGTCCATTGCAATACCAGGCTCCGAACCCAGTCTTCGAGATGGGGGACCGCTCTCAGCATCTAGGAAACGGCTGCACCAAGTGAAACACTGGTAAAAAATGAGGGCAAAATAAAGTTAACAGAATTAAACTTACATTTCATATTCCACTTCTCGGGAAAAGGCATACTCTTGGGCGGAATCAAGTCCGAGGTCTTCGCTCGAACAAACTAACCCATCCAACCCCGATCCCTGTCTTTGTCTATACTTGAGAAAGGCTCCTTGTTATCCCGACATTGAAGCTTTATTAATCCTCCCCGATAAAGTCGGGGGCTATATAGGCGAATGAGATGGTCGAGGGTGAAGGGAAGCCCTTTGACCTTGTTCACAAAAAAACGAAGCAATATCACTATCCTCCAAAAAGAAGGATGGATCTGATCGAGGATGACCTCATACTTATTGCAGAAGTCCACTATGATCGGGTCTAGAAGGCCCATCGTGAAGGGGTAAAAATAAACACTCAAGAACCCCTCCACATGGGTGGTAATCGACTCCTCAGGAGCGGGCAACACCACACGCTTATTACCCCAATTGCAGTCCTTTTTGACTTGGGAAAGGAGTTTATCAGATATCGAGCATATATATCTCGATACAGGTTCGCATCTACTCGGTATCGAGGAACTTTTCTCGACCTTAAAATCAGATTCGATGACGCACATCGGAGGAAAGAATTCTTCAGGTCGTGGCTCCGCCGCGATTTCCTCGCCGGTGGACCTTGACGAGGAAGTTTTTTCCTTTTGTGGCACTGTCTTTGACGGTTTCGCCATTTGGTTGTGGGATTAAAGAAGGATGAATGTGATAGTATTTGATGTTTTAAAAGGAGATTAGCAACGAAACTTGAAAATTTGGAGATGAAGAACTTGGAGAATGTGAAAATTTTTGAGGATTAAAGCAGAAGAGATTGAAAGTAAAGTTTGAAAGAGTGGAAAAAAGATGCATTTATAGGTTGAAAACGACGGGTGAGTACAGTGGTGGCCGACCATCGACAATGCCTAGAGAACTGTACCGACAAGATGTTCAGTCACCTCTGACGCTTACGTCATGATAAACCGAGTGAAGATCGAAGATTCAATTCGTTTCGTGTCATTGCACTCCAAAAACGAGGGGACTATCTGTACACGGTCAAAATCGGACCCACCCGATTTTGCTGATTAACCGAGACCCGGGGGACGGATCAAGGACCGGCCCCGTAGTATATTGGACTGAGACATGAGGATAAGGTACCGAGTTTGAGATTCGAAGTATCTTTCGAGATCGAGACCAGTGATGATCGAGACCAAATGGGATCGACATCGAGCGAGACCGAAGATAACGTAATAACGGAAAGGTGAGATATCTGCGACTGGTCGAGGTTCATGGCGAAAATCTCTGTACGAATCAAATCAAGAACGATTGTTTAGTTAATCATGAGATCTCCTTCTGTAATTAGAGTTATACCATAAATATGACTCTTCTACTATATAAAGAAGGTCCTAATCATTTTATAACCATCATATTACTGATAATCAGGCAATATACCACATCTCTCTTAAAACTCTGTTAAGCTTTACTGTTCGAATTCATACTTTTTCAATAGCATATTCAGTTGGTTTGAAGACGACTTAGCTTGAGGGTCACAATTGTTCATCACATTGGTTTACTTTATTTTACTGTTAATTTCTAGCATTAATTCTCATATTTATCATTTTGTGCCGAGTGAAATAATATATCCTTAACATATGGTATATATACATAAAAGTTTTTACTTCACTGCGCAGTGTAATTTTCGTCATTGGTAGCACATAGGTGTGTGCATAGAATCAGGCAATTGGCTACACATGTATTGCAATATTTACACTACAATATTGTACTTAAGCGGAGAAAAGATGAGCTTCAACCAATGCCCAAAATGGTCGAACTTGGGTTGACAGGGGGCATCAGTACAAGTAGGGGTGGCAAACGAGTGGGTCGGGTTGGATATGATCGTGTTAAAAATAGGTAATTTTAAAAATGGATAAATTATCGACCCGAACCGTATTTAATACGGATAAAAGATGAATTATCCGGCGGATAGTATAGATATCCATTATGTGCTAGATTGGGAGAGATTGTTTAACTTAGAATGTATAGATGCAAAATTCAATGTATCAAAAGGAAATAGGTCGACAAAATAGCACAATCACAGAAGTTAACTGTATAAAAGGAAGGTGTTAAGATCATATAGAACACTGCACCTTAATCTCCTGTTTTGTTGTCTGTGCCAAAAACTGGTTGAAACTCCAGGGTAAGAAGTAGATTGGATCGATTTGATTTAAACAATGGACGAAAATTCAACCCGTTAAAATCTAAATCACCTTTTTAATAATTTGTTAAATTACCAAACTAAAATGTTTTTCTCAATCAAATAAATACATAACACATATCTTCAAAAATAGGGTTATCATTAAATAAGAGGCAATTAATACATATTCTCATCTTAATCGATCCTTTAACCATGATAATTTGTATAATTAGGAGTAAACACTCAGTACCGGTAACTTTTTACCGTGCAAAGAATATAATGGGAAATATACGTAAGAAACCAAACAAATATACGTAAGAAACGAAACATTAAAAAAGTTTTTAAACCAAATATTAGTTTTTGTGTGTTTGTGTGAGTGTATTTCAGTTCTTCTATGAAGGTAGTAAAAATTTGTAGATATGTTCTCCTATTGATGCAAAATTTAAATTAAGCACTTGCACTACTATTACTATTACTATTACAGAGTTTCTTTTAGTTTTGTTTGTTGCGGAAGCCAAATGTATATAGTGTGAATAAGTCACAACTACTATACCAAAAATTATGACAGCCACCAAATAATAAATAAGACAATAAAACAACAATAAAGGAAACACCAGAATTTACGAGGTTCGGCTAATTTTGCCTACTACTCGGACACAACCAATATTTTATTCCACTCCAAAAATACAAGTGAAATAATACTAAAGAGAGAAGATACAAATGCCTTAAACAGATGAGAAGGCAAATGAGAGGTGTGTTTCAATCCTAAACATTAGGCCTTCTTTTATAGGGGAAAAATCCCCTCCAAACTTAACTCCCAACCAATGTGGGACTTTGGCATTTTGCCAAACTTCAACAAATCTCCACCTTGGCAAAATTCCACATTTTCAATTCTCTCTCAATAACAAATTTTGGTTGTGTCTTCATCTTCAATCTTCAGTGTTCAACAATGTTGATCAAATCCAAACAATGTTGAAACTTGACCGCAGTCACCACCTTTGTCAGCATATCAGCAGGATTCTCTGTAGTATGAATTTTCTTCACCGTGACTCCACCTTCTTCTATGATTTCTCGTACGAAATGATACCGAACATCAATGTGCTTCGTCCTTGCATGATAAACTTGGTTCTTCGCTAATTGAATAGCACTTTGACTATCACAAAAAATTGTGATACCTTTTTGTTCAACACCAAGCTCCTTTAGCAATCCTTGAAGCCAAATTGCCTCTTTCACAGCATCTGTAATAGCCATGTACTCTGCCTCTGTTGTAGACAAAGCAACTGTTGACTGCAAAGTAGACTTCCAACTAACTGGTGCCTTTGCAAAAGTAAACACATAACCAGTAGTTGATCTTCGTTTGTCCATATCACCCGCAAAATCTGAGTCACAATATCCAACTACAGACTGATTGTCTTCCTGCTCAAAAACTAACCCGACATCTACAGTATTATGAATATACCGTAGAATCCACTTCACAGCTTGCCAATGCTCCTTCCCTGGATTGTGCATATATCTGCTAATAACTCCAACAGCTTGTGAAATGTCAGGCCTTGTGCAAACCATTGCATACATCAAGCTACCAACAACATTTGCGTATGGTACCTTTGACATATACTCTCGTTCAGCTTCATCCATTGGCGACATAGTAGTACTTAGCTTAAAATGGGAAGCAAGTGGAGTACTAACTGGCTTAGTCTTGTCATCTATGCCAAAACGTTGAAGTACTCTCTTCAAATATTCCTTTTGAGATAAACAGAGTTTCTTTGAACGTCTATCTCTAATTATCTCCATGCCAAGAATTTTCTTTGCCTCACCCAAATCCTTCATCTCGAACTCCTTCTTCAGTTGAATCTTCAACTTATCAATTTCTTCCAAATTCTTGGAAGCTATCAACATATCATCAACATATAGGAGAAGATATACAAAAGAACCATCTTTAAGCTTGTGCAAATACACACAATGATCGTATTTGCTTCTCTTGTACCCTTGCCGCAACATAAACTCGTCAAATCGCTTGTACCATTGTCTAGAAGATTGTTTCAATCCGTACAACAATTTTTCAAGTTTGCACACCATATTTTCTTTTCCAGCAACTTTGAATCCTTCTGGCTGAGTCATGTAGATTTCCTCCTCCAAGTTTCCATGTAAAAACGCAGTTTTTACATCCATCTGAACTAGTTCCAAATCCAATTGTGCTACCAAAGCCAACATAATTCTAATGGAGGAATGTTTTACAACTGGAGAAAACACTTCATTGTAATCAATTCCCTCCTTTTGAGCATATCCTTTGGCCACCAATCTTGCTTTGTAGCGAACATCTAATTGGTTAGGAAATCCTTCTTTCTTTGCAAATACCCATTTGCACCCAATTGCTTTCTTTCCCTTCGGGAGATTGGCCAATCTCCATGTATGATTCTGATGAAGGGACTGTATTTCATCATTCATGGCAATCCTCCACTTATCTTCTTCTGAACTTTGGACAGCGTCTTTATAAGTAGTAGGAACATCATCAGCTACAATTGAGGTTGCACAAGCAACCGTCTCTATGAGACGAACAGGTTTCGTTATTGTTCTTTTTGGCCTGCTGGTTGCTATTGATTCAAGTTGTTGTTGAGATTCCTGAGTTGGAATCTCCTCTACTGGCTCTCCTTCCAGAGGGTAATCTTCATTTGTTTCCTCCTCTGCTTCTTGTGTAGGAAAAATAAATTTTCCCTCAAACTCCACCTGCTTAGAAGCACCTTCATTTTGTTTGGTATCTTCTGTTACCTTATTTACCATAGCAAATTCATCAAAGGTAACATCTCTGCTGAATATTACTTTCTTTGTCATAGGACACCATAAGCGATATCCTTTGACTCCAGAAGTAATTCCCATAAAAATAGCCTTCTTTGCCCTTGGATCCAATTTTGACTCCGTCACATGATAATATGCAGTTGAGCCAAACACGTGCAAAGAGTTATAATCTACAGCAGGTTTTCCGTACCATTTTTCAAATGGTGTTTTGCCATCAATAGCAGCAGATGGTAGACGATTAATGAGGTGGCATGCATATGTAATTGCCTCAGCCCAAAATTCTTTGCCCAAGCCAGCATTGGACAACATACACCGTACCTTCTCCAGCAAGGTCCGGTTCATACGTTCTGCCACTCCATTCTGTTGTGGTGTATGTCTAACAGTGAAGTGTCGGATGATGCCATCATTTTCACAGACCTTATTGAAATGATCATTTTTGTATTCACCTCCATTGTCTGTGCGAATACACTTGATTCTCCTGCCTGTCTGATTCTCCACCATCGTCTTCCATTTGAGAAAAATTCCCAACACTTCATCTTTGCTCTTCATTGTATACACCCATACTCTTCGGGAAAAATCATCAACAAAGGTTACAAAATAGTGCTTCCCACCCAATGAAGGTGTTTTGGAAGGACCCCAAACATCAGAGTGTACATAATCCAAAATGCCTTTAGTATTATGGATCGCTGTACCAAATTTAACCCTTGTCTGTTTCCCTTTAACACAATGCTCACAAAACTCCAAGTTGCAAGCCTTTACTCCTTTTAACAATCCTTGATCTGATAGAGTTTTCAAGGATTTTCCTCCAGCATGTCCCAAGCGCATGTGCCATAGCTTGGTTGCTTCTGCCTCTTTGTCGTCACTGGATGTTACTGTCGCTGTCCCAATAACTGTACTGCCACGATAGCGGTACATATTATTATTCTTCCGATTAGCCTTCATTACCACTAGTGCACCGGAGCATACTCTCATCACTCCATTTTCTGCAATGATTTTGAACCCTTTTGATTCTAGGGCTCCCACAGAGATGAGATTCTTCTTCAAATCCGGTACATATCGAACATCTATCAATGTTCTGATCATTCCATCATGGTTCCTTAATCGTATTGAACCAATGCCATATGAGGTAAGAGGGCTGTTATCCGCTGTGTGGATGACTCCATATTCTCCTTCTTGAAATTCCACGAACCAGTCCCTGTTGGGACACATATGATAGCTACAAGCCGAGTCCATCAACCATATGTCTGATGATGTTGATGACTCTGTTGTAACTAATGAGAAGTCTGAATCATCACAATCAGCTACATTTGAATCCATAATAGCCTTTCCATTGTTATGTTTGGCCTTATTCTTCAACTTCGGACAGTCTTTCTTCCAGTGCCCTTTTCTCGACAAAAGGCACATTCATCTTTGCTGGGTCTGGATCTTGACTTGGATCTTCCCTTCTTTGTCCTCGTTTGATTTTGAGGACGACCCCTCACAAACAGTGCTTCTCCTTCTCCGCCCTTCTGTTTTTCTCGCTTTCTTTGTTCATAGCTGTACAAAGCTGAACAAACTTCTCTGAGAGAAATTTCGTCATTTCCATGGAGTAGAGTAGTTTCAAGGTGCTCGTACTCATCAGGAAGTGACGCCAACAACATTAAGGCCAAGTCACCATCATCATAAGTTGTATCCATATTTTGCAAATCTGTGACCAACTTATTGAAACTGGTGATATGTTCATTCATCGTGGTACCAGGAACATAGGTGAAGTGAAACAGTCTCTTCTTCATGTACAATTTATTTTGACTGTTTTTCTTCAAAAATTTATCCTCCAGTGCTTTCCATAATTTACTTGCAGAAGTTTCCTTTGTGTATGGATATTTCTGCTCTCTAGCAAGGTAGGATCGAATGGTACCGCAAGCAACACGGTTGATAATTCTCCAATCTTCTTCTCCAATAACATCTGGTTTCTTTTCTTCAATGGCCAGATCTAGCCCTTGTTGAAAAAGGACATCTAGAACCTCGCCTTGCCACATCCCAAAATGTCCGGACCCGTCAAAAATTTCTACCGCAAATTTCGCATTTGACACAATTCTTGTCATAAGCGAAGATGCCAATGATGACGTATTGTTGACACTTGATGTAGATTCTTCTTGTTTATTGTCCCCCATATTTGACACAAATATTATTTAATAGCTGACGACACAAATCAAGATTATTTCCTTTCTGATGTAGAAGATCAGACTAAGCTGCAACTACAGAGCATACTCAGACAGAACCTTGACTCAGTTACCAAGATAAATCTTTTCTGATGTGGAAGATCAGACTATGCTGCAACCACAGAGCATACTTAGACAGTACCTTGGCTCTGATACCAATTGTTGCGGAAGCCAAATGTATATAGTGTGAATAAGTCACAACTACTATACCAAAAATTATGACAGCCACCAAATAATAAATAAGACAATAAAACAACAATAAAGGAAACACCAGAATTTACGAGGTTCGGCTAATTTTGCCTACTCCTCGGACACAACCAATATTTTATTCCACTCCAAAAATACAAGTGAAATAATACTAAAGAGAGAAGATACAAATGCCTTAAACAGATGAGAAGGCAAATGAGAGGTGTGTTTCAATCCTAAACATTAGGCCTTCTTTTATAGGGGAAAAATCCCCTCCAAACTTAACTCCCAACCAATGTGGGACTTTGGCATTTTGCCAAACTTCAACATTGTTATCATAAATTCTAAACTAATAGTTCAAAGTTTCAAGATGTTGTCGTATTAGCAATCTGCCAGAACGAGTTTTGTCATTGCAGACATATCACAGCTGCATTTCCTAGTTTTTGTGCTGTAACTGGAAATGAATACTGAAATTTACAAGGCTCTCCGAGTTATAATCGCAAAAATGCAACACACAAAGAATGCTATATCAACTATACAGTGCTAATAGGCACAGAACGAGAATGTGTATAGGTCCAATTATCTGATGCTTGGAGCCAACATGTCCTGCAAGTTCATTGGGTAGCACATAGGTGTGTGTAAGCCGGACCATACATTGTCAGCAAGGATCGCGTTCACAGCATCAGTCGGGTAAAATTGATCCCAGCAGATATGATTTGAGGCGTTACTGCACGACATTTCAGGGGAAATGCACAAGATCCAGCCTTTGTATTTGCCTAAACCACAGCAAGCCACATCTGTTACATTGAAACCTGTAATGGAAATGATTAAAAGACGTTAGACTGGATATATGATGCGTCCTGTCAAATAAATCTTTATAGATCATACGGATGGATCGCTCACCATAACGGTCATGATTCTGAATGATGTCCATTGACCCTTCATATGCATCACAGAATATGACAGTGGCACCAACAAGTTCCTCATTAAGTTCCGCGACGATATATCTAACAGCAAAGTTGAACTCCAGTATCATGTCGTTTATGGTTTCCACACACTGCCCATTCTTGCTATGGTATAGCCATAAGTAGTAAGGAGCACAGCCTATTGGAGCCAGTCCCATTACAACCACTTTTCTGACATTTGCATTGTACAAGAACTTCGAAAAGTATTGCTGACATATGATAGAAGAATCAAATATCAATAAACCTATTTTTGCATGTTGAACTAAATAGTCTTGGAAACAATGTAAAGCCAGAGGGGAGACTGAAGCATGTAATGTATGAGAGGGAGAAGAGCAACGAGCGCAAATAGAGAAATTTGTTGCTGTTTCTTCTAAAATGTGAATGGCTTTAGTGACATTACAATCAGACAAAACCATACTCTTCTTCTAATATTACTAAATCGAGTACTGAATTTTCCCGTCCCTATATATGTCAATGTGTAGCTTTCTTGGTTATATTGGTGTGTTACAATCTGTGCTACATAGGGAGACATTGTTTGACTTAGAACTCTAACAACAAACTATTGTGTTATAGCTGCAAAATTCAATACATCTAAAAGAAAATGTAGACGATATTATAGTATGATCACAGAAGACATAAAAGGTGTTAAGATCATATATAACCTGCTTCATTGTCTGTGCCAAAAACTGGTTGAAGCTCCAGGGTAAGTAAACAGATTGAACATCAGATACATTCCGGAGATAGTAATGAATGTAGCCGTTGGCCCCGATTGAAACGTAGAACACAGAAATATCAGATCAGCTGTTGCTTCCTCACCAATAGTCATTATAAACTGCAGAGTAGTGTCAGTGGCCTGCTCTATTTGCTGTGCAAGTGATATATGCTGACCCTGCACAAATATTACACTTCTAGTTTAAATACTAATCTAACATTAAAATCAACAACTCACCATAAAATTAATCACAGTTACAGTGTATATGATTATTAAAACAGAAAGTATCAGAGCCGCTTGAGAAAATAATGCCGGCACCAGCAGAAGCATAATTAACACCAAGAATCATGTCTTCAATTGAACCAGCCTGCCCTAGGTAACTTGGCACAAATGGTAATCCAAGATGCAATGCTGATATAATCAAATCAACAAAAATGGAAAATTAGCAGTCTTCACCCAAAATTTCTTCAAAAAGATCAAGAATGTATCACTGAGATACCTTAGAAAAATTACAAACCAAGACTTCCCATAAACCATTTAATCAGGCAAGAATTTAACAGAAAAAGAACCATAAACCATTTATTGAAAGTCCAATCATTTCCCTCACTGACAATTAATCAAACACACATCAATCTCAAATCTCGCTAACCCAATAGAAAAATTCTCAACCTTTTCACAAAATCTTACTAACCCAATAGAAACATTCTCAACTTTTCAAGAAATCCCACTAACCCAATTGAAAAGAATCTCAACAAGTTTTATACAAAGAAAAAAGTACCAAGAAATTGAAAAATAAAATTACCAAGATAATCCACAGGAATTCTTCCGCTGCAGAAGCGTCCAGTAGGTTGATGTGTATCAGAATCACGTCCATTACGAAGCCTATCAGCACGAGCAAAAGTTCCAAGAAAATTGTTGGTACCACAATCAACTGACGAATCACCAATTACGAACAAAGCAGGAACAAGAAATTCCTTAGTAGGAGAAAAAATTGGTGCTGGAGAGATAGAAAAAGAGGGCGAAAATGGTGGCCAAAAATAAAAAACAGAATCATGGGTTATGAGAGCTATGTTTTTGGGTGTACGAAAGAAATGGAGATGAACAGAATCTTGATTGCAAAGAAACCCATGAGCATTTCAATGCCCATAAAAAGTTTTGTAAGCGGCTTTGTCACCTTGAGTAGGGAAATAGTTCCCGCAGGCTGCACAGAGGTTATCAGTGATTGTAGCAATTGAGTGTGGATTGCCTCGTAATGCAGTTTAAGGTCTTCCAGTGACGTATACTCCTGTTACATTTGGGAACATCGCATTTGATGTTATCCAAAGCAGGTTAAGCATCTCTGTTTTTTTTCTCTCGCTAAAATCTTCATAGTGATCGAGTTGTTTTTCCCATGTGAGAGTTATGCGGCGGAGAGAGGTGAAGTTAAACGGCGGCTAGAGAGCAAATTGAAGAAATTGAAAGTAGCAGATACTCGACGTATAACAGCTTGTTTGGATGGTTGTCACGACACGAATTGTATTGTATACTTAAATTTTATTGTATCGATTAAATCCGTCGTTACATAACGACGAAATGTGTCACTTTATATATCAATCGATTTGGTGTGGTCGCGTCGTTACCTTGTCTTTTTCTCTCAATATCGCACTTTATTATTATTAAATTATTTTATTTTATCATTTACCCTATCTTTTTATATAGTAATTTTACCTTGCATCATAATTTTTCTTTATAATATTGTAAGTTTATTCTTCTTAATACTGGTGCGTGATATAATGAAACGATGACAAACGACACAATCTATCCAAACATTATATTTATTAAACGATACAGTACAATACAATACAGTACGATACGATACATTATGAAACGATGCGTAACAACCATCCAAACAAGCTGTAAGGAATCTATCTTTCTATATAGAGTTCGAAAATCAAAACCACTATATTAAGACAAAATAAACTACCTTTCTAACTATTTTTATTTTTTTGAATTAATTGGTTACTCTACTTGAATTAACAAATATAAATATCTTAATTATCTATCAAAAAATAAAAAAATAAAAAAATAAACTACTCATTCAAATTGGAAAGTAGTTTCGAGTTGGATTTTAAAATTATTTTAATATTAAAAAAAACTACCAATTCAAATGTGAGAGTAATATATATATATATATATATATATATATATATATATATATATATATATATATATATATTCTTAACGGGTTAACGGATTATCCGTTAAGAACAAAGCTCCAACTTTAACTATTTTAAATTAAAATCAAAATTAAAAAAAACTGCCAATTCAAATCTATCTACCTATATAGAATAGAAGAATCAAAAGCATTATGTTAAGACAAGTGTACTGAGGAGCATACAAACCTAAAGTATGTGATAAGTCGTTTACCTCAAAATAATACTAGTGTTTTTTCTCTCTCCTTTGTAGTTCCTTTTGTCCTTGTTCATCTTTGTTCATGGATCCCCTACTAATCAAACTACCAATCCCACCAGAACCCCCGGACAAGCACAACCAAATGGAGGTAGAATTACCAAATCACTCCTATAAGGAAATGCTCTTGGACAAACAAGAGAGCAACCAAACTGATTACTATGAGGTCGAGCATCACTCAAATCCAGACCTCGACAAAGGGAAGCACATTGAGGGTTCAATTCCCCTTTCACAAATTGACAAAAAATGCCTTTACCTTTCATGGCACTACTCTGTAATCATCAAGGTTTTCAAGCGAAAGATGCCCCACCATCTCCTTCGTTCTAAACTAATTAAGTTATGGAAGTCATCCGAACAGTTAATCTTGATTGACCTAGGGTGAGACTTCTACATAGTCAAATTTAGTTTAGAAGAAAGTATGGTTAAAGCTCTCAACCTTGGCGCCTGGTTCATCTCTTGAAATTTCTTATTTGTACGAAAATGGGAACCTAAATTTGTTCCTCAAGAAGCCACCCTTACTTCTACTGCCATATGGATCCGGCTCCCTCAATTACCAACAGAATTCTATGATCAAGACGTCCAAGAAAAAGTTGGTAGGAAACTGGGCAAACTTCTTAAGATAGACCAATTGTACATCCTCTACTCTAAGGGAAAGATATGCCCGTATTTGTATCCAAGTACCACTAGAAACTCCAGTGGAAACAATAGTTATTATATAGAAGACCATAAACAGGCCGTGATCTACGAAGAGAAGGGACTCTGTACGCCATTTGTGGCAGAATCGGGCACACTGCACAAGTTTGCAATTACAAGGCAATTACACCCACAACAACCCATGAACCATATGAAGCACAACAAAGGAAAACAGTCATTTCGGAGGAAAGCGAGTAGAAAACGGTTACCTTCCCAAGAAGACGCAAGCAAGGACAAGCGAAAACAACAAACAAAAATGGTGGTGGAATGAACAAACCACAACACGCTCCACAGACGGACAAAATACAGGTAAATTTGTTCGATGCCAACTCAGGTAAATTCCTTCAAACTCAAACTTGCCCAATTCCCCAGCCTAATACACTCACCTACGTTTCCCCTACCAGCACTCCTGAAACGACCTCTAATGGAGAAATATCAACAGTCGCCACCAACAATCAAGTGCCCTATCTGGTACCACCCCCATTTCCAGATGAAAAGACTACAACCGTCAACTCCATTAGATCCCTAATTAATGACCATCCCACCCCTAGTTCCGATTTCCAGTAACCCTTCTACTGACCAAGATTTGACACCAAAAAGGGTTCTAATGGAATGACAATCCCTTAAGTTCACCCCACTTGTCACCCAAAGTAGTAAAGCAAAGAAACACAAAAATTGAAAATGAAATGCAACCAATTATCATAACCTTCTTACCAGCACCACCAGACCCCCAACCGGCCTTCTGGTTGGAGGTTGCTCTACAAGGCCAAGGACTCTTTTACAATTTCACCATAGGCAATCAGAAGGTGACCCTAATAGTGTAAAACCCAGCCCACCTATCCAGAGTCACGGTGGAAGCATTGAGCAAAGCATTGGCAGCCTTTGGACCTCTCCTATGGTAGTCGATGGTCAACAGAGACAGCAACTCACCATTAACGGACCCTCAAGCTCTCAACAACCACGTTCTACAGAGCTTCCAAACCCTACCGTTCTTACCAAATCTGACGAAAGAGGATCCATCAGCAGAGCCGGTCTTCGTAATGATCGACCAACCAACTCAACATAAGCCATCATCTTCTGCTCCAAAAGAGAAGAGCATTTCTCCACCTCTCCAAAACATCAAGAAAGGAATCTCCAAAGTGTTGGAGATCCTCAAGAAGAAGAATGCCTCGGAGGAAGAGGGAACTCCTTATGCCACGTCACGAACGGACTGACTACTTCTGGACTCAGTGAGAGCAATATAGTTCAGCACGGAAACCAGCGAGATAATAGTGGTACTATGCCCCAGAACAATGAACAAGTGTGGAATGAGCCTCGTCTCAACCCAAACTCATGGTCCAATCAAGACCCTACTTAACCTAACGCTAGTGTTGAGTCTCAAGAAAAAGCCCCCACCTCCAATGAAGGGTCTTCAAGGACCAAAGAGCCCTCAAGAGGGACCTCACCAACCACCGCCAACTCCACTGATGAATTACATCATATGGAATGTTAGGGGTAGAAACAACGCCGAGTTCAGGCGGCACTGTTTAGAAATGGTGAAAATGCATAAGCCTGCCATGCTTGTCCTGCTTGAAACGAAAATGGAAGACCACCAGAAATGGCTCAAGAACTCCAGTTTGATATGATCATTCAGTCCCCGGCATTAGGTCTCTCTAGGGATATAATGTTTATGTGGAAAGAGGAGTTTGTGGCAGTTGAAAAAGTGGAAACTACCCCTCAAGGCATCCATGCAATGGTTAAGGTAAGTCCCAACTACCCTCCATGGCTCGTCTCTGCTATTTATGCTAGTAATCTATTAGCAAATAGGAAACTCCTATGGGATAACCTAATCACAATATCAAAAAACCTAAAAACCAACTGGTTTATAGGAGGAGACTTCAATGAAGTCTTAAAGGCCAGGGACAAATTTAGGGGCAATCCCATAAACCTGAGCCGCAACAACCTGTTTTGCAACTATATAAATGAGTGTAACCTTCTAGACCTAGGCTTTAAAGGAAAATACACTTGGACTAATAAAAGGTACAGTAACATAACTTCTCTAATCCTGGAAAGAATAGATAGGTGCTTCGCAAATGAAGGCTGGATTGAACAGTACCTAGAAGCTACTGTACTGCACCTTTCTAGGACCCACTCAAATCATTTCCCTTTACAAATTAACTTGGTAGAGCCTCTAAACAATAAACCATCAAGGCCCTTCAGGTTTGAGTCAATGTGGGCTAGTCACCCTTCATTCCCTAACATCATCAATAGGGCTTTCTCAGACAATTCCACCCTCCTTCAATCCACTGATTGCTTCAAGACTCTGGTCTCCAAGTGGAACCAAGAAGTCTTTGGAAACATCTTCCACCAAAAGAGGAGAATCCTAGCAAGAATCTCTGGAATCCAGATATCTCCTAGCTACCAATCAGCAGTTACCTGTTATACTTTGAAACAAATCTAACTGTTGAACTCAACCTAATCCTAAAAAATGAAGAAGATTTCTGGAAACTTAAGTCTAGGATAAACTGGCTAAATGAGGGTGATGCTAGCACTAGATTCATTCACACATCCACCCTTAATAGAAGAAGGAGGAACATAATCCTCTCTCTAAAAGAAAAGAATGGAAACTAGCTACATGACCAGAATGACATTCATACAACAATTCTGGGCTTCTTCACTGATCTATACACCACATCCCACACTAAACCCCCTTGGGCTTTCACCAGCCACTCCACTATGTTACCCACTCTGTGAAAGCCAAAGAGATTTTCTGGACAAACCTATTGATGTGAGTGAGATTAAAAAGACAGTCTTCTCCCATAAACCCTTTAAATCTCCTGGCCCTGATGGTCTCCACCCTTTCTTCTACCAAAAGTATTAGGACATAGTAGGGGACTCTGTTACAAACTTCTGTAAAAAAATGCTTCTCTACAAGATCTATGGATAACACCATGAACCAAACTCTCTTGTGCCTAATCCCAAAATGCCCCCAAGCTTTAATGCTAAATTTTTTTAGGCCAATAGAACTTTGTAACACAATTTACAAGTCAGTCACAAAAATAATTGTGAACAGGATAAAGCCTATTGATTATAGGCTATAATTACGTATTTCAGTCGATTATTACACTCTAATTTACTGCACTTTAGTTGAGTTTGCGCTTTAATCGCTAGTGTTTTGCACTAATTGTGTGTTTTATGCCTTGTAGGTGTGATTCTGAGCTATATAGATGTTATAGAATGAATTTAAGTGGTTTGGAGCTTTGAATTCTGAGTAAGAGTTCAAGTAATTAAGTCGGGATCGCGTTCGGGGATCAACGGATGATAAAACAACAAAACGAAAACTCGATGAGGCATATTGTGCACTGTCTAGTAAAATAGACATAACCTTTTGCTCAGAACTCCATTTAGGCTCTATAATATATGGTTGGAAAGATAACTCAAAGGTCTACAACTTTAATGTTTTACATTTTTCCAAATTCCTAATGGAACAGGGTGAACAACTGCGGTTACGGTAGGACCGCGGCAGAACCGCGACAGAAGGCAGTCGCGGACAAATGAAGAACCTGAGAGGGTGTTTGGCCGCGGTTCCGGCATAACCGCGGTGGAACCACGGCAGGATGCGTAAATTTCAGGGACCAAAGTGCAAAACACGGGATTTTAAGCCCTAAACCCTATATTAAACAAAGGAAGCCGGCCAAGAAAAGCATTGGACATATTTTTGACATAGGTTTGACCTAAGGAGGTAGAGACGCAATAGGAGCAAGACTTGGGAATTCTTCTACAAGTTTTTTCTTTCCTCTTCCTATTTTTCATTGTTGGTTATGACATTTAGTATTGTAGTTTTACATACTATTATGAATAACTAATTTGTTATCTAGAGTTTTGATAGAACCTTTTGTAGGATAAATTCTTGTTATTTTTTTTATATAATTGAGCCGTAGTATAATCTCTATTTGTTCAACTACGTTATTATTGTAGTTAATTGAAGAGCTCTCAATTAGATGTGCCTATTTAGTATGCATAACTCGGGAGAGAGTTCATATTTAGGTAATTGTTGAACAACACCACTCCCAGAGTATATGAGGGATCAATAACCGAGGGTTTAAAGGCGGGATTAGGGATAACGAAGCCTTGAGTGCAATCTGAAGTGAGTTGTATCAAAAGCCAGCTAACGTAGCTCGGGAGAGTGCATCTAGTAAATTGTCGTGATTACTCGAGAGAGATTTACGGTAATAAGAGTGCTCATGATCGGTAGAGAATACTTAGGCGAAATTATAGAAGACATAGCGGGAATGATTCCGACAATTGAGGAAATCATAACTCTAGACCTCCTTAATCTTGTCTCTAACTCTTAGTATCTTTAGTTGTTAATTTATTATTTTAATTTGTTAATCAATTAGTTAAACACAAGAATTTAAATATCTATAAGTTAGGAACTGTTCAAGCTTGTCTTCTTGGTGATAGTGAACAGCTGTAGCTAAGCCTTAGTTCTCTATGGGATTTGACTCCGGATTTGTAAACCGGATTATTTTTGCAACGACCGCATTGTTCTTTTTATAAGGCATAGTTGGGCGTTTGGCACCGTTGTCGGGGAACTAACGGTGTAGCTGTAGGTGTACATATTTCTAGGTTTCAAGTTTGAACTTTTATTTTTATTTTTTTGTATTTGATTTTTTTCTTTTCTTTTTTCGTTTTACTTGTTGATTTAAAAAAAAACATGGCATCATGGAATTATGAAAGTTTTGATGTTGGTAATTCTACTTTTAATCCTCCTTATGTATATTGTGATGAAAACCACCCTAGGCAAAATTATCAAAATATTTCCGAGAGTGAGTTATGTGCACCAACTCAATCTTATGTGTAGAATGTGTGTGATATGAGTGGTGGTCAAGATGGTCACTTTCATGGTTGTGCTTATATTTCTTATCTTCCCCCAACCCCTTATTATGATGATTCTATGTTTTCTTGTGAGGATAATAGGAACAAAGAACCTCGGGAAGCTGACCTAAAGAAGATCGAAGATATGTTAAAGTGTCTTATAGAACAACAAAGTAAAATACTGCTGCAGATAGAAAGGCAAGATGAAACTATTTACAACTTAGAGGCTCAAGTGAGTCAATTAGTTGAAGCTTTTAATGCTCAATATGTCAATATTATGGATAGTAGCCAGGAGCAGTTTGCATTAGAGACGGAAATTGAGGTGCCAATGGAGGGGTCCAAAGTAGAACCCCAACACTCTAACCATCTAGAATTTGAGGATGCCGATGTTGAAGAAGTAATACTAGAGTCAACCAGGGACGTTGAAGATACAAATTTAGTTGACTCTAGTGTTTTGGGTGTTGAGGAGGTCGAAAATCTTGAAGTTCATGTATTGGAACGTGTTGGACCTCATTCCAAATACTTCTCTACATTATGTTCGAACGGTGAAATGGGAATGGATCTTTACGAGCATAAAAAGGAGTCCAAGGAAGAGGTAGATGGGCCTTATATTTTGAAATTCTCAAGGTCGTCTAGGCAAGGTAACACTCCTCGGTCGAGAGCCAAAAAGTGCATAAGACTCCATCTAATTTTTGGCTCGCAAGAATTTGTACCGCCCCAAGAGCATAATCATAAGCTTGAAGCAAAATTTGGGGTGTGATTCATAAGTTCGAAGTGGAGGCAGAAAGTGATTCACGTCGTGCCGTTTGCTCAACCCATTTTCATCAAATTCGATCCTACCCACTCATTTGCTACCGCTAGGTATAACTAAGCTAAACTAATAAGCTAGGTTAATTCTCTGATACAAGAGTAATACAAAATATATATCTGAATACGATATGAGGCTATATCTTATTGTAAGTTTACATAGTTGTTAGATAAATTATAAAACTACGCATAATTCTTTTGAATTTTTATAGAAATTAAATATAAATTGCAAAATTGTGTACGTTAAATCAAGCGCTTGTTGGGAGGCAACCCAGCTTTACTGCTTTCTTTTATTTTTTGTATTATTTTTTTTTAATTGTATTATTTTTGTAGTGTTAATTTTTTTATTTTATAGGAGCATGAAAAGCAAAGGTATTGGAAGGATGCAATAATAAACCAAGTAGATGGAACTAAGTGTGAGGTACCCGCACGAAGGACCAAGCTTAGGAGAAGTCTGAGTATCCCATGAGCTGTTAGTGCTTCGGCCTTTGGCCTACCAGAGAGTCTCTTTTACCTTTTTTATTAGTTATGGTGTGCATTGGGGACAATGCCCAATTTTAAGTGTGGGGTGAGGAGATTGACTGAGTGACTTTCTATGCTATTTTAGTTGTATTAGTTTAATTGAATAATTTTTTTTTAAATAGAAAAGATTGGACTTTTCCCGACGATGGATCTATTAGACAATTTTCTTGAGGGATTTAAGTCTAAAGAAAAAGTACAAAAAGATTTTCTTTTGTTAGGTAGTGTAATAATTCCCCCTTGGTTTTTCTTTAAACCACGGTTCTTTTCCAAGGATTTTATTTGAACCGGGTGTAGTTATTTTTTTTTTGGGAGTAGGAGCCATTGTGTTGTGTTTTGAAGTGAAGCAATATCTCTTGACTTTGTTATGCCTTGAGAATAGTGAGTACTTTGGTTGTGACGCTTAGGCTCAGTTTTTGACTCTTGTAGAAGTACCTTAAATTGTATGATCTTAACTTTGCTTAACTGCTTTGACTAGAGTGTCTTGATGATCTAATCTTGAGTGAGTCATGTACCATGTGTGTGTAAGAATTTGTTATATTCTGTGCATTGCATTTGATGCCTAGAACTTGTCCCGTGTGTTTGCAAAGCGAAATAGTAGTTTTATTCAGTCTAGGAAGTGATATAGGCATTTCTTTGTTGAGCCAAATATGTATATTTTACCCACATAATTATTATGTATCGTAGTTAACCCCTTTGAGCCTGTAATCTTGTTTCTTTGGCAACCACATTACAAGCCTTACCCATTTATTTGAATTAACCATCTATTGAACCATTGTAACCTCTCATGAGCACTTGAATCGTTTATGAACTTTGTAAAAGTTAAAGTGTGGGGTGGTTGGTTTGGCTTTTGAGTGGAACTAATGAAATAAGTAGAAAGGGTGCACTGATTTGAAAAGCAAGAGCCTCTTGAATTGAAAAAGAAAAAAAGTCGTATTGCTGTAAAAAAAATATATTCCTTGATAGTGGTGACTCTTGATATAATTGGGCTTAAATAATTTGGGAGTTGATGTATATTGATGTGAAGGTGGAGTTTGGCTTGACATAAGTATGGGGTTTAAATGTTAAAGTATATGTATTAAAGTGCTTAGGGAGGTGTAGTTACTCTTATATCTAAATGTATCATACCCGTCCCGTAGCCTACATTACAACCAAATAAAGTCCTAATTGATCCTAGATTGAATGAGCTCCATTAGTAGAGTAGTACACTACGGGAAAGCTTATGGTGCATCTTTTGTGGCATATGAATGTTATTTCTGAGAGTGAGTGAATTCTTTCTATTCTTGAGTTCCTAAGTGTTCTTAAATTTTATTGTGTGGAACTACTCTCTTTTGTTGTGTGAGGGCACTTGATTCATGAAGGAAAGGTAATGTCAGTGACCTCTATGTTAGAGTAAGTAGGTGAATTGTGAATAATATGTGGTACTTATGAGTCAAATCTTAAGGTGAAGATGTTACGCTTTTGTGCTTAGTCTATTTTAAATACTCTTGGTGTGATGAGTTAGGAAAATTTGTTTAAAAAGGTCGTGTCTATAAAAAAAAGTGTAGTTTGATTACTCGAGGACGAGCAATGGTTTAAGTATGGGGTGTTGATGATGTAGTGTTTTGCACTAATTGTGTGTTTTATGCCTTGTAGGTGTGATTCCGAGCTATATAGATGTTATGGAATCAATTTAAGTGGTTTGGAGCTTTGATGTCTGAGTAAGAGCTCAAGGAATTAAGCGGGGATCGCGTTCGGGGATCAACGGATGATAAAACAACAAAACGAAAACTCGAAGAGGCATATTGCACATTGTCTAGTAGAATAGACATAACCTTTTGCTCAGAACTCCATTTGGGCTCCATAATATATGGTTGGAAAGATACCTCAAAGGTATACAACTTTCATGTTTTATGTTTTTCTAAATTCCAAACGAAATAGGGTGAAAAACCACGGTTATAGTAGGACCGAGGCAGAAGGCAGTCACGAACAAATGAAGAACCTGAGAGGGTGTTTGGCCGCGGTTCCGGCGTAACCGTGGTGGAACCGAGGCAGGATGCGTAAATTTCAGGGACCAAAGTGCAAAACACGGGATTTTAAGCCCTAAACCCTATATTAAACCAAGGAATCCGGCCAAGAAAGCATTGGACATATTTTTGACATAGGTTTGACCTAAGGAGGCAGAGACGCAATAGAAGCAAGGCTTGGGAATTCTTCTACAAGTTTTTTCTTTCCTCTTCCTATTTTTCATTGTTGGTTATGACTTTTAGTATTGTAGTTTTACATACTATTATGAATAGCTAATTTGTTATCTAGAGTTTTGATAGAACCTTTTGTAGGATAAATTCTTGTTATGTTTTTATATAATTGAGCCATAGTATAATCTCTATTTGTTCAACTACATTCTTATTGTAGTTAATTGAAGAGCTCTCAATTAGATGTGCCTATTTAGTATGCATAACTCGGGAGAGAGTGCATATTTAGGTAATTGTTGAACAACACCACTCCTAGAGTATATGAGGGATCCGAAGCCTTGAGTGCGATCTGAAGTAAGCTGTATCAAAAGCCAGCTAGCGTAGCTCGGGAGAGTGCGTCTAGTAAATTGTCGTGATTACTCGGGAGAGATTTACGGTAATAAGAGTGCTCATGATCGGTATAGAATACTTAGGCGAAATTATAGAAGACATAGCGGGAATGATTCCGACAATTGGGGAAATCATAACTCTAGACCTCCTTAATCTTGTCTCTAACTCTTGGTATCTTTAGTTGTTAATTTATTATTTTAATTTGTTAATCAATTAGTTAAACACAAGAATCTAAATATCTATAAGTTAGGAACTGTTCAAGCTTGTCTTCTTGGTGATAGTGAACAGCTGTAGCTAAGCCTTAGTTCTCTGTGGGATTTGACTCCGGACTTGTAAACCGGATTATATTTGCACCGACCACATTGTCCTTTTTATAAGGCATAGTTGGGCGTGATCATCTATCCTGCCCCATATCATTGGGCCAAGCCAAGCAAGATTCCTTTCAAAGAATATATCCAAGAATACCATCATTGTCCAAGAATATATCACTCACTTCAGAAAAATGAGGGGGAAAAGTGGCAACATGATCCTGAAAATTGACCTAGAGAAGGCATTTGATATGCTAGAATGGTCCTTTATTAGAGACACCCTAACTGCTTTCAATTTTTCCCATGAATTATCTAAGCTCATCATGTCATGCATCAGTTCATCATCCATATCCATTCTTATCAATGGGGGAAAAACAGAGTCTTTCAAACCTTCAAGAGGCATTAGGCAGGGAAACCCTATGTCTCTCTACCTATTCATTATGTGCATGGAAAGACTTTCAAGATCTATTGATAAGGCAGTTCTAGATAACCAATGGCAGCCCATAAGTATAAGTAGGTATGGATCAAAAATATCCCACCTCTTCTTTTCGGATGACCTAACCCTCTTTGCTAAAGCCAATGACAGGAACTGCAATACCATTCTTTCAATATTGCAGAACTTCAATGAGCAGTCAGGATAGAAAATCAATCTCACCAAATCAAGAGTCATGTTTTCTTCAAACATTCCACAGGATTCCATACAGAACCTCTCCAACTCTCTGTCCATCAAGCACACAACATCCTTTGGGAAATACCTTGGATTCCCCATTCTTCATAAAAAAAACAAACATTTACAGACTTTCAATTCATCATTGATAACATGCAATCTAAACTGGCTGGTTGGAAAACCAAATGCCTCAACATGGCTGGGAGAAAAGTTCTGGCCAAAACTTCATTGAACAACATTCCTAGCCATGTAATGCAGTACATCAAACTGCCCACTAGAATTACCAATCAGATTGATAAAATACAAAGAAACTTTCTTTGGGGCACCACCCCTGGAAGGAAAAAGTTATATCTGATCAAGTGGGAGGTGGTCACTAAGACCAAGGCTGGGGGGGGGGGTAGGACTCCAAAAGGCTAGTATCAAGAACAAAGCTTCGCTCACAAATCTTGCATGGAGGACCTATAAGAATACCAATAGTCTATGGGCTAGAGTTCTAATTCACAAACATTGCAACATGTCTAACAATGCTAGGTTAGTTAGGGCCTTTAGATACCCAAGACAACCAAAATCTCCAATCTGGCAGGGCATCCTAAAGGGCTAGGAAATATGCAATAAAGCAAGCAAATGGGTAGTCCACAAAGTAAATAGGGTCAGCTTCTTAAATGATATATGGATCCCAAATCATCCAGCAATCAGACAGATGATTGAGGGTCCATTAATCCAAAATGACCTAAATGCTAAGGTTAGCTCAATCCACAACCTGGGAATGTGGGACACATCAGATTTGTCCATTACCCTACCTCCAAGTATCATGAAACTGTTGAACTCTGTGTTCATTCCCCCTGTTACAACTAAGGATGACAACCTTATATGGAACTTGACTCTTAATGGCCAGTTCTCGAATAGCTCTGCTTACTCATTCCTAAGCAGAACTGTCACCAGCCTCCATTCTGGTGATGAAGGCCCATTCAAATGGATCTGGAAGCTGCAAGCCCCCAACAAAATCAAGCACTCCATCTGGCTTCTCACCCATAAAAGGATCCCAACTAAGAGCTTCCTCCACGCTATAGGGATCAACTGTGACCCACAATGTCCTTATTGTAATAATGGATATGAAACCATTGCCCATATCTTCTTTGAATGCCCTAATGATGTCCATTTCTGGAATGGAATTCTATCAAAATCTTCAAGGAATGGTTCACAACATGCTCCACCTTTCAATGCCCATCAGTGGAAATCAACATGGAACTCTATCAAAAATGTCCCCTTCAACAACTATATCCTTTGGGACAAGCTCATTCACTTTTGCTTGTGGCACATTTGGTTAACCAGAAACAATAATTTATTCAATAATAAGAAGAAACACACCAATGCCACAAACACAGTCTCAAAAGCAACTGAATACCTTATGCTTACAAAAAATGACTCAACAAAGGTAACACGTTATATGTCGTTAAAATGGGAGCCACCAACAAGAGGTTTTTACAAGTTGAATACAGATGGAGCAGTAAAGGGAAACCCAGGAATATGAGGATTAGGAGGAGTATTCCGAAATCACAATGGCGAATGGATACTGGGTTACATGGACAATATTCCTCACACAACAAACACTGGGGCAGAAGTACAGGCTCTCATACGGGGTCTGCAACTAGCGGAGCAAAACAACTTGGCCCCCTGGAAATAAACAATGATTCAGCTAAAACCATCAATATGCTTTTAGATGGAAGTATGATTTATGATCTTCTAATTTGTGAATGCAGGTCAATCATCCACAGGATGGACAATTTGGTGGTGATGCACATCTATCAAGAGCAGAACAGAGTAGCTGATGCATTGGCAAAGAAAGCAGCAAAGAAAATATAAACACAATCCTGCATAACATTACAACTATGGGAGTTCTTCAATACCCCAGCAACGCCCCTGATGTAATTCCTTTTGTTAACTAGTATATAAATATTATATTTAACCAAAAAAAAGAGACAAGTGTCATAACCACAAAAAGCCAAGTGAGGCTTTAAAGCCTCAATAGGAATAGTAAGGTAAGGTTTAGCCCAATTTGTGTTACCTTGGTCCTATGCCTTTGGAAAATATCCACACGGCTATGAGATTATATGCCCTCGTGAGACTTTGCCGGCAGCTACCCCATGAATCCTCTTCATGAGGCTGCCATCATAAGGCAATGTGAGGCGCAGAGGAGTGATTATATAGCCAAGACATATGGGTAACAAAACCGGTGCTATTGTCCCCCTTATTTGAACTTTTCCGAATTGTTGTATTTTCTTTTCTTTTTATTAATAAAAAACTATCCCTAGGTGCTTGCCTAGCGGATTGCCAAAAAAAAAAAAACCAAGTGACATTTTTAATGCAAAATAAACTACCTTTCTAACTAAATTTTTTTTTGAGTTTTAAATTTTGAATTAATTAGTTACTCTACTTGAATTAATAAATATAGATATCTTATAATTATTTACAAAAATAAAAATATAAAAAAATAAAATACTCATTCAAATAGGGGAGTAGTTTCAAGTTGGAGTATTAAAATTAGTTTAAAATAAAAATTAAAAAAAAATTACCAATTCAAATTTAGGAGTAATTTCTTCCTATATATATATATACAGTGGAGGATATAGGATTTTGTGCAAGCGGATTCAATCTTAGAAGTACACAACTTTAGTCGTAAAATTGTAGTTATCAAGTGGGTTCAAATAAAATATTTATACAAAATTTATGCAGCTTTAATCGTAATTTATACATATACACAGTATTATTTTTTACGAAGCGAGTTCAGTTAAACTCGCTTGCCACCATGTGCTATAGAATAGGAAAAGCAAAAGCATTATATTAAGATAAATGTCATAACCATAAAAAGGCAAGTGGCTTTGTTAAGACAAAATAATGGATTCACGTCGCTGCTTACCACCAGCAAACCAGCTACTGTCCGCGAGCCATTAACAGACAGTAAAAAGCTTGGAAGTTTTGAACTTAAATTTAGGTTTTTTTTTAAATTATTATTTGTTTGCATTAGGTATTATTACAAACGATTGAGAATATCCTTTGGAATTAATATCTCAATTATAACTGTAAGCACGTGATTTTTGACCCTCCCCGGGAGTTTTTACGTTCTTAAGCTTAAATATCTAATTTAGGTCTAGTATAGCTATTTTAACTATTTTTACTTTATTTTGTTGCAAAAAGAAAATTTCAAAAAAAAAGTATATATATAAATTTTAGTTTATTTGTCCCTCATAAACTTGAAAAAATCAAAAATTGCACTTTATTTTGTTACTTTATATAAATTCGAAAATTAACAAAAAATATATATGTAATTCTATTAATGTTTTGAAGTCATTTTAATACAAAAAATATTATTTCATATTTTGTCTTTATTAAAAAAAAATGAAAATTACAAAAAATAGTTTTATTAATATTTTATAGTTATTTTAACTTTGAAAAATACAAAAAATATTACTTCATACTTTATCTTAATATTTACGAAAATTACAAAAAAATAGTTTTATTAATATTTTTGTAGCTATTTTAAAATCTTGAAAAAATATTTAAAAATATATAGTTTTGTTTAAATACTAGTCTTATTTTTGGTAGTTATTTTGCTTACATAGGACTAGTTAAGCAACGTGTTCCTATTTCTCGGGTCCGGGCAAAAGAATAATATTCGGGTTCAAACTACCCGGTTTTAGGCCTAATTTTCGGACCTAACCCATAATAAACCGTGTCCAGGACACGTGGGGAACCCCACCACGCGTGGGGGACATATGCCTTGAACCCCACCACGCGTGGGGCTCATTTTCATGGGCATGTTACAAAACACGGGGGACCAACAAACGGACTTTTGGGAAAAAAATTGGAAATACTACTGTTCTTCTTCCTTCTTAAAAGAAAGGAAGAAGCAGAAACCTAAAAAGGCCCGGGCACCACCAAACCAGCCTCCCCAGCGTCCATAACCACCATCCAAACGAAACCAGCCCCACCGTCGTCCAACCACCCCCCGTCGGTAAACCACCATTAACGACCCCTACTGTCCCAGCAAAAACCAAGACCAAAAACCCTAAACTCCTCCATCACTACCCAACTCCATTCCCAAACTGCCTCACGACCACCACTCCGTCCCGATCAACTCCCCCATAACAACCAACAAAACCACCTCCATCACGAACCAGACGCACCTCCGTCAACCAAAACCACCATTGACGCCTCAAAACCACTTCCAAAACCTACCCAGCTGACCCCCCCGTCACTGTCACCCCAGCACCACGACCAACGTCAACAACCCACCCCGTCGCAGCCCCAGTCCCTTCGACCACCAAACACCGGCAACCACCCCTCCTCCTCCTAGCTCTAACGAACCAGTCCGCCATTTTCAGTCCGACGAGCAGCTATCGCTGCATGCCAGGCAGTCGTAGCTGCGTTTCCGAGCAGCGGTGGGTTGCTGCGATCTTGCTTGGCCGAGTCGTCTGTTTTTCCGTCCAGGTCGACTCTGGCTCGTCGAGGTCCGGTACGTCGAGGTGCTGTCCGAGGTTCCGTCGTTGTTCTTCGTTCAGAGAGGTCCGGCTTGAGTTCCGTCGGAATCGTGTTTGTCGTTCTAGGATTGTCGAGGTTCGAAGGTTGGTGTTCTTCATCCTTTGTTTCATTTCATTCATTTTGCATATTATGGTTCAAGGCAATAAATGAAAATATTCGATATGTATGAATGTCAACAATGCAATTTTTGTTGTTGTGTTAAAAATGGTATTTTATGTTTAGTTACTGCATGCTTAAAGCAAATGTGAGCATATGAACGAGGTTATTCTATTTTTCATTTTTACCATGGATATTATTACCTGTTAGAATCGTTTTTTTTGTTTAATCTCGGATGGCTTCACTAGTAGGAAATCGTAGTTGTTTTAAGTTTGCCCTTAAATAGTAAAAATGAGACGAGCCTCGCAAAAAATAAAAAAAATAAAAAGAAAAAAAAATGCACAAGCCGCGGGGCCCTCTAAATGTATATATTAAATACTTAGATTCCGGGACGGGCCGTTTAGCAAGTTTCACGGCCCTACCCAAAAATAATAATGCGCTAGTTGCTTCAGGCGCGCCTTTAATAATTTGTTATCTCCCTAAATTCGGGTGCACATTTATGTGACCCAAATCCAAATCTCAACGGAGCCGAAATATGTCTCTAGTCACGGGCACATTGATTGTGACGTGGCCCGAGACGCATTTCCACGTCGTTGCAAATTCCTTCAAAAAAAATAAGAATGAGATGAGCCTCGCCGAATAAAAATACAAATTGTGGGGCCCTCAGTAAATACTTGTTTTAAATTACTTAGAAGTCAGGAGGGCCGTTTAGCGAATTTCACGGCCTTCCCAAAATAATAACGCGATAGTCTCTTTAGGCGCGTGTTTAATAATCTATGTTCTTAAACTTGGGTGTGCATTTCATGTGACCTAAATCCAAATCCTAAAACATCAAATAAAATATGTTTCGGATTGTGGGTGCATTTCATGTGACACAGTCCAAAGATATGTTTTAAGCGATGTTCACTTTTCTTAATAATAATAATTAATAAAGCGGTTAAAAGACAAAATTTGCACATGGTTCATAATTGTATTAAAAATCAGATAAATAAGCCGAATATAACAGTTGAGCGACCGTGCTAGAACCACGGAACTCGGGAATGCCTAACACCTTCTCCCGGGTTAACAGAATTCCTTATCCGGATTTCTGGTACGCAGACTGTAATATAGAGTCATTCTTTTCCTCGATTCGGGATTAAAATTGGTGACTTGGGACACCTTAAATCTCCCAAGTGGCGACTCTGAAATAATTAAACCAATCCCGTTTCGATTGTCCTTTAATTGGAAAAAACTCCCCTGCGCCCCCTCGGGTGCGGAAAAAGGAGGTGTGACAGCTCTGGCGACTCTGCTGGGGACTAATAACCCAGAACCACTGGTTCAGGGTTAGAAATTCGAGCTTAGATAAATTGTTATATTTGGCTTTATCTGATTTTTACATGTTTTAAGCCTAATGTTCTAAATGTTGCTTTTACCGCTTTGATATTATGCGAACTGTATATAAATTGTGCCGAAACCCATCTTCTCTCTGAGTCTTCTAAATCATGAAGAAGGGCGTACTTCGTATGACTTCTTTTCTGTATAGTGTCAAATCCCAATTTAGAACCAGGTTCGGATAAGTTGCTAAGCCGGTGAAGCTTCTGTATTCCCGGTACGCTGCCCCCTCGGCTCGAGCTGTCCGCTCGGGTAAGCCAGGTCTAGAACAAACACCCAGGTTCTGAACCTAGTATAACAAAGCCACATGCCGGATCCCTAGTAGGAACGTTTATTTGCATCATGTGCATTTGACTTAGGGGACTCAACACAGGGGTTGGGTCCGTCTAGGACAAGCAACCTGAAAATAATAGACCATCTTATGGCATCCTATGTGCTACATGTTGTATCCAGTCAAGGGCGAATGGGTCATTTGGTCATTTCCAGCATGATGTTATTTTAATCAAAGCATGGGGAACATTTGCGGAATCCAAGAAGCCTTGGAATTCCCTATGTCCCCCACGCTTGCTTTTTGGGAAAACACATGGGGAACATTTGTGGAATCCAAGAAGCCTTGGAATTCCCATATGTCCCCCACGCTTCATATGTTGGGAAAAGCGCATAGGGAGCATTTGCGGAATCCAAGAAGTCTTGGAAATCGTTATGTCTCCCATGCCACATTTCTGAAAATAACAATAAATATAAAAAATAAAAATACATTTAAAAACAAGGCATGAAAATTCAAAAGATTTTGTATGTTGTCATCATTTTCCACAAATTAGAAAATCGTGAAAAGATGAGGAAATGGCAGTATAGAGATATAACTACTTATTTTTAGAAAGAAAAAAAAACAAATGTCCAAGTAGTGTCGAAACTCTGCCGAAATTTTGAGAATATAAAATAAAAAAATATGTCTAATTAGTTTGTTTTATAAAATAAAAAAAAAGCATTAATAGAAAAGAAAATTGTTTGTCTTGCCATAAAAATGAAAAAAAAGAGTCTTGTTTTTAAAATATGTGTTATTTATTTGTTTATGAAAATGACAAAATTAAAATAATCCAAAAATATTTTCTCCATTATTGGCTTCTCTAGGAAGTCTTTCTAATTGTTTTCAAAAAATAATATAATATAAAATAAATAAAAAAACAAATCCGAAAATATTTTGATTCTTTTTCAAAGTTGAAAAGAAAATCCAAAAATTCAAAAAAAAAAACACATTTTGAGAAGCATTTCTTTTATTAAAAGCAAAATTCCGAAAAATATTTTCTTCTTCTTCTTTAGAATAAAGAAAAAAAAGAGCAAATGAAAATTCAAAAAATATATCTTAGAAGTGTTTCTTTTAAAAAGAAAATCAATCAAAAAAAATGCTTCCTTTCTTCTTTTAAAGTAGTTCTTTTGACCGAACTACGCGGGTTTGATTCTCACCGGATGTGAGATACGTAGGCAACCCTCATCGGGTCCAACCCCACCTTCTCAAAAAGAAGGAATGTTTTATGTTTTTCGTTAATCTGTTTGTTTGTTATGAATGAAAAATAATAGTCTATTTGATTGTTGTGAAAGAAGAATAATAATAAAAAAAATAGAAATGGAAAAGGGTCTTCTCAAAAATAGTTTATTTGCCCGAACTACGCGGGTTTGATTCTCACCGGACGTGAGATACGTAGGCAACCCTCATCGGGTCCAACCCCACCTTTTGCTAAAATAGCCAAAAATCAAAAAAAATTTAATCTTGTCATAATTGAGTCGGGTGATGTCCAACCCACCTTTTGCTAAAATAGCCAGAAAACAAATAAATAAAAAATATATGTCAAATTTTAATTTTGTCATAAAAAGTCAGGTGACGCTGTTTTATCAAAACATAGCCGAATGTTCCCGAAAGGGACGCCGGAAGGCTGACTTTGCATAAACAGCCACTTTTGGGTCATTTTTAAGACTTGGTCCAGTTGACCCCCACAGCCTAAAAATCTTCGTCCCCGAGACGTTGAAAGGCTGTGTTTGTAATATTGAGTTTTCTAATTCGAAAAACGATGAAAAAAAGTTATAAATAAGTCAGGTGATGCTGTTTTGTCATAAATAGCCGAATGTTCCCGAAAGGGACGCCGGAAGGCTAACTTGGCATAAACAGCCACCTTTGGGTCATTTTGAGATATGGACCCACACAGCCTTATAAATCTTCGTCCCCGAGGCGCTGAAGGGCCGTGTTTACAACGCCAAGTCTTTTATTGTAATTTTGAAAAGAAAAAAAATCAAAGAGTCAGCGGTCATGTGAATACCGTTTTTTGTCATAATAAGCCGAGCCAGCTTCGGCCGCGTCTTAAACCGTTCTTGCCGAAATAGCCTTAGAGTATCTTTCAGTTGTCAAAAGGTTATTTTTGTAAAAGAACGAACAAGTTTGTAAAGTATCATAAATAATCCTCCCCGGCCTCAAAATTCATGTGAAATTCGGAAGGGGCCACATTTGCAAAAATAACCGTTTGGTTGCATTTGTCGAACAGAGAAAGGGAGCTAGCCTTTTGTTTTTGAGTTTGTAAAGCTTTTGATTAAAATATGTGGGTTGTTCGATTTGCCGGTTTGTAGGCCATCTTCAAACCTTTGAAACCCAGTTTGTTTTAATATGAAAATTGAAAAATATTTTGTATTGTGTATCTTTCAGCGGTCCGAACTATGCAAGGTCTGATTCATGCGGGGTCATGATACGTAGGCAATCTCCATAAGATTCGACCACAAAAAAAAATGAAGAAAAAGAAATGAAAAAAGGAAAAAAAAGAAAAAAAACATCAAGAAAGAAAAAAGAAAGAAAAAATGTTGTTAATAATGGGGACAGACTGAATCCATTTTAACCTGTTTTGTTTTGAATTACAAAGTTAAGGTGGTTGGTTTGTGTTAAGCCGGACAATGACACCCAGAATCCTTTACTTGTACCTCATGATGCACGAAGCATTCGAATCCTGTTGGAAACTTGTTGACGGAGATTGATGATATTGAAGCTGGTAATGGTCTCGGCAGTATTGATGCAAAGCTCAGTGGCTAAAATGCCAATTTTGATAAAGTGGGAGGACGTTTCGTTCCTTGGTCAGCAAGAGAAAAGCTTGTGGTGGCTCATTTTGTTGTCATTTCTGTTGTTCGGATTATTAGGGTTATAAGTCGGATGCTGTCTTGTCCAGTTTGTTTTAGGATTTTGTTCTGGATTGTTTTGTTTGTTTCGTTATTTAAATCATTTCACCGGTAGTCTAATACAAAATCCGGTGTTTTATTATTTCCAGTCATCTTTCTGTTAGTCCTTTTATCATTTTTGTTCAAAGCCGATTCTAGGGACATGACATGCGCACACACTTTGGGCCTAGTCTTTAAAGTTAATCATAAAACCCTGGAAAGGCGATCCGACCATTTAAAGAAAATAAGGACGGTTTGAGATTATTCAGAGCCCGAGTCATGTGGAACTGGGGCAAGTTAAGCACAAAGAAAACCGTTAAAAGCAAGGTTCGCCAAATTGGCATGAGGGTCGGTCATGATAATGAGAGTGTCGCCCAACGGTGCTTAGAAATGACAAAGGAAGAATAAAATGTTTAACATAATTGTCAAGTCTAGCACCATCGGAAGAGACTATAAATCTATTGTTTAATTGTGTTGTTTGCACTTGGCATGTCTTGAAGACTGGAATGACGAAGGCATTTTGTTCTGCTACCTAAACACTTTATCCTTCGTTACCCCTTTTGAGCCTTTATTTATTTTTCTTTCATACCCCTCGTTCGGAATCAGTAACAACGAAAAAAGAGAGAAAGAAAGAAAACAACAACGAAAAAAAAGAGAAAAAAAAAAGAAAAGAAAAGAGAAGAAAAGAAAATTGATAACAGAGAAAAAAAGAAAATCAAATGAAAAAGAGGAATTGGGAACTACGTTTGACCTGATTCCTCAAAGAGGATACGTAGGCGCTTCACGGCTCGGTCATAGTTTTGAAAAATGAAAAAAAAAACAATTAAAATATCCCCAAGCAGGAAACTGGGGCAAAAGTTGCGTTTGATGTAAATAAATCTAATTCCGAAGGTTGTAACTAATAACCCAAAATCGATGCATTTTTGGGCCTTTTATACCCTTTCTTTCTAGCCTATCCAAAACCCACATTACGGTCCAAAGAAAGACCTTCCGATCAGTCTTCAAAAGATGCCAAGTCAGACAAATAAAGAGTCTTACCGGCGAACATAACATTCTGTTCCACAGCAGAAAGGACTCTAATCTCCAACAGAAAGAGTCATACCAGCAACACTCCAAATCCCCAGCTGGAGAGAGATATAAAACGAGAGAGTCTTATCGGTGAAAACCTTCACAGGCACCATAAGGCGATGAAAGCTGAGAGAAGAACCCAAAAATGAGAGAGACTTGATAGTGAAAACCCTTCGGGCACTACAAGTCGAATAAGATTGAGAATCAGATGGGGAATCACCAATTGAGGATCTTGAAAGATGATTGACGGTAAAGGATAGGCCCCATATGCATGTCATGGCCATTAGAGTCGGTATCTGCGTTTGATAGGTTTTTATTTATAGTTTCTTTTGTAAAAGGGTCATCGTTTCCTTTGTCTTTTGTTTTGTATCTTTTATCTTTCTCCTTTCATAAAAAATTTCCCCAATAGAGTCTGTCCGGTCAGAACAAGTATGAAATGATTTCAAAATATGCCATCAGCTTTCCAAGATGAGATCTGACTAGTATATCCAAATGGTATAGTCAGCGAGGAACAAGCGTGAGGCCAGTGTCAAAAAAGATATCCCCAGCAAAGGGAATTGACAGAAGGATTGACGAGCGTCAAGAGGGATATCCTTGCCAAAACCAAGGTTATAAATCTCAAAGACAAGGCCCGTGAACAAAGCAAGGAGAGCAGTGAGCATGATTCGGCGAAATCCATACTAGACTAAAAGGTCGGAGAAATGCCAGTTTCCAAGCTATGCCACAAAAGAAGAGGGATATCCCCAGCAGGAAGGGATTATCCCCAGCACATAATATCGTCCCCAACAAGTCGTGGAGCACAGCGCAATGAAGGAGAAAGGGAAAGCAATCCCAATAGGAGTATCACAGCCAACCACCATGTTTTAAACTAACAAATTTTGTTTGATTTGAAACAGGTAAAGGAAATGGCATTGATGCAGAAACGCATGCCACAAGGGATATTATCAAACTGGGGCAGAAAATTTTCCTTCCATTTAGAAAATTTTCTGGAAGGCAGATACCCCCAGCTGATAACATTTTACCCACCAACAGGTAAGTAAATCAAGGGAGGTAGTCTTCGAAGGAAGAATCTATGAATAATATAAAAGAAAAAAAAAGAAGAAGAATAACAAAAAATGGGAAAGGTAGAAAAGGAAAAGTTCATCCCAATCACCAGCAAGTATTCGAGGTAAGACATTTTCAAGTCTTAAAGATAGTTTGGGTTCATCCGCCCTCAAATAGGATCTGTCGGGTTCATCCGCCCTCAAATAGGATATGTCGGGTTCATCCGCCCTCAAATAGGATATGTTGGGTTCATCCGCCCTCAAATAGGATCTGTCGGGTTCATCCGCCCTCAAATAGGATATGTTGGGTTCATCCGCCCTCAAATAGGATCTGTCGGGTTCATCCGCCCTCAAATAGGATATATTGGGTTCATCCGCCCTCAAATAGGATCTGTCGGGTTCATCCGCCCTCAAATAGGATCTGTCGGGTTCATCCGCCCTCAAATAGGATATGTTGGGTTCATCCGCCCTCAAACAAGATATGTTGGGTTCATCCGCCCTCAAATAGGATATGTTGGTTTCAGTCTTTACATTTCTTGACAGGCGCCCACCTGAATAACGAGAGGAATACATTTTCTGTCTTTTCATTCCTGTTCAAGGTCACCCACCAGTATAATGCGGGCATATCATTTTTCATGTCTTTACCAGGAGCCCACCTGTATAACGAGAGGAATACTTTTATGTCTTAGTTTAAACAGGCGCCCACCTGAATAACGAGAGGAATACTTTTGTCTGTGCATTTCATATTCTAGGCACCCACCTGTATAACAAGGGAATACATTTTGCGTCTTTGCCATTAGGCGCCCACCTGTATAATAAGGGAATACATTCCACGTCTTTACCCATAGGAGATGCATTTCCTCCTAGGTTTGTTTAGTTTTACCCATAGGAGACGCATTTCCTCCTAGGTTTGTTTAATTTTACCCATAGGAGATGCATTTCCTCCTAGGTTTGTTTCAGTTTCACCCATAGGAGACGCATTTCCTCCTAGGTTTGTTTCAGTTTCACCCATAGGAGATGCATTTCCTCCTAAGTTCAGTTCTACCAATAGGAGACGCACTTCCTAAGTTTATTGCACCCAATAGGAGACGCACTTCCTAAGCAATGCTTTTATCAGTAGGAGACACACTTCCTATGAATAGTTCACCAATAGGAGACGCACTTCCTAAAGTTTAGTTTCACCCAGTAGGAGACGCACCTCCTAAAAAACAGTTATCCCCAATAGGAGACGCACTTCCTAAGTTTATTATACCCACAGGAGACGCACTTCCTCAAAGTTAAGTTTTACCCATAGGAGATGCATTTCCTCCTAAGTTGTTTGAAAAAAAAAAAAAAAGACCTAGTCTGATGAACCTTCTCCTAGGATCAAAATCTTAGTCTGACGAATTTTTCTCCTAAGATAGAGACCTAGTCCGACGAACCTTCTCCTAGGATCAAAATCTTAGTCTGATGAATCTTTCTCTTAAGATACCAAAAACAAAAATGACCTAGTCCGATGAACTTTCTCCTAGGATCAAAATCTTAGTCTGACGAATTTTTCTCCTGAGATAGAGACCTAGTCCGACGAACCTTCTCCTAGGATCAAAATCTTAGTCTGATGAATCTTTCTCCTAAGATACCAAAAACAAAAATGACCTAGTCCGATGAACTTTCTCCTAGGATCCAAATCTTAGTCTGACGAATTTTTCTCCTAAGATAGAGACCTAGTCTGACGAACCTTCTCCTAGGATCAAAATCTTAGTCTGATGAATCTTTCTCCTAAGATACCAAAAACAAAAAATGACCTAGTCCGATGAACTTTCTCCTAGGATCAAAATCTTAGTCTGATGAATCTTTCTCCTAAGATACCAAAAACAAAAAATGACCTAGTCCGATGAACTTTCTCCTAGGATCAAAATCTTAGTCCGATGAATTTTTCTCCTAAGATAGAGACCTAGTCTGACGAACCTTCTCCTAGGATCAAAATCTTAGTCTGATGAATCTTTCTCCTAAGATAACCAAAAAATAAAAGACCTAGTCTGATGAACCTTCTCCTAGGATCAAAATCTTAGTCTGACGAATTTTTCTCCTAAGATAGAGACCTAGTCTGACGAACCTTCTCCTAGGATCAAAATCTTAGTCTGATGAATCTTTCTCCTAAGATAACAAACAAAGAATGACCTAGTCTGATGAACCTTCTCCTAGGATCAAAATCTTAGTGTGACGAATTTTTCTCCTAAGATAGAGACCTAGTCTGACGAACCTTCTCCTAGGATCCAAATCTTAGTCTGACGAATTTTTCTCCTAAGATAGAGACCTAGTCCGATGAACTTTCTCCTAGGATCAAAATCTTAGTCTGATGAATCTTTCTCCTAAGATACCAAAAAAAAATGACCTAGTCTGATGAACCTTCTCCTAGGATCAAAATCTTAGTCTGACGAATTTTTCTCCTAAGATAGAGACCTAGTCTGACGAACCTTCTCCTAGGATCAAAATCTTAGTCCGATGAATCTTTCTCCTAAGATGCTAAAAAAACATTTTGAAAAAAAAGAGTCATTTTCCTAAATCCAGGCACCCACCTGTATAATGAGAGGAATACATTTCAGTCTTTTTATTTCAAGTGTTGAAGTTGGGAGCCCGCCCAGATAACAGAGGCATACATTCGGTCTTTACGTTTCAAGTATTGAAGTTAGGCGCCCACCTGTATAACAAGGGAATACATCCTAATCTAGTGTTTAGTTCACTCTCAGCACTGCATCAGTAGTATCAGTGGGCTACGATTTTGCTAACGACTCACCAACCTTCCCAGTGCAAACTAGGTTAGGAAATTTTGTTTGTTTTGTTTGTTTTGATTGTCAGGGGCCTGCCTGTAGAGCAGAAGATTGTTATATGTCAAAGATTGAAGAAGTTAGGGGTCCGCCTGTAGAACAGCGGGATCGTTCAAAGTCAAGCCGTAACCCATTGGAAGGCAGAAGGCTACAACAAAAATCCCCAGCACTCAATCCAAGATAGAAGCAACAAGAAGCTCGCCCCAAGAATGCGAGTCAACAGTCTGAGAGGGTCAACAAGAGCTAGTCACAAAAACAAAAAAAAAAGAAGAAAAAGAAGAAAAATGAATGAATCCAAAGCACGGAAGTGGAGAACAGATGTGATCTGCTCAAGAACTAGCGCCTACAACTAGCAAGTATCAAGGTTCAAATCCAAAGTCTGTATGAAGCACCATTCAAGACTCAAGACCAAGTTTCAGAAGACTTAAGAGATAGGAATCCTTGTAACTAGTAGCTGATAGGCTTAGTTAGTCTTTTTCAGTTTTCATTTTTGTTGTAACGACAGGACCGCGGACCGGAACCTCAACGGAACGACACCTCGATCGGCTCTTCACCTCGGTACACTTCACTATCTCTCTCATTTCCGAACTACACGTGGCCTGATTCCTGTATAACCAAGGATATGTAGGCAGCTCGGATACCAGGGCTCGGTCACATTCCCTCCCTTTCCTGAAGTGTAGTCCGTCCCAGTAATGGTCGGGTCAAAAACACGGCTAGTCGTTCTTTGTCGGAAAACTCTTCGTGTTTCCAGTCAAAGAGGGGCAGCTGTAAGCACGTGATTTTTGACCCTCCCCGAGAATTTTCACATTTTTAGTGTGAATATGTGAAATTGGGTCTAGTATAGCTATTTTAACTATTTTTTACTTTATTTCGTTGCAAAAAGAAAAATTACAAAAAAGTATATATATAAATTTTAGTTTATGTATCCCTCATAAACTTGAAAAAAATCAAAAATTGCACTTTATTTTGGTACTTTATATAAATTTCGGAAATTAACAAAAAATATATATATAATTCTATTAATGTTTTGAAGTCATTTTAATACAAAAAAATATTATTTCATATTTTTGTCTTTATTAAAAAAAACGAAAATTACAAAAAATAGTTTTATTAATATTTTATAGTTATTTTAACTTTGAAAAATACAAAAAATATTACTTCATATTTTATCTTAATATTTACGAAAATTACAAAAAAATGGTTTTATTAATATTTTATAGTCGTTTTAACTTTGAAAAAAATACAAAAATAGTACTTCATATTTTATCTTAATATTTACGAAAATTACAAAAAAATAGTTTTATTAATATTTTTGTAGCTATTTTAAAATCTTGAAAAATATTTAAAAAGATGTAATTTTGTTTAAATACTAGTCTTATTTTTGGTAGTTATTTTACTTACATAGGACTAGTTAAGCAACGTGTTCCTATTTCTCGGGTCCCGGCAAAAGAATAATATTCGGGTTTAAACTACCCGGTTTTAGGCCTAATTTTCGGACCTAGCCCATAATAAACCGTGTCCAGGACACGTGGGGAACCCCACCACGCGTGGGGGACATATGCCTCGAACCCCACCACGCGTGGGGCTCATTTTCATGGGCAAAGCATTACAAAACACGGACAGACTTTGAGGGATGGGGGGACTTTTGTTTCTTCTTAAAAAAGGAAAAAAGAAAAAAGACTTGGAGGACGGTTGGGGACTTTGAATTTTGGAGAAGAGGAGTACTGTTCCTCTGTCTTCTTCCTGAAGAAAATGAACGAAAACCCTACAAAAAAAGGGAGCTCCGATCATCGCCTTCCACCATCGTCAACCAAACCTTGACTCCGTCACCTCCAAGCCATCACCACCTACTGTTCGAGCACCACCACCAACGCTGCCCTTCGACACCATCCAAACACCTTCCCCATCACCCTCCATCAAAACCCAACCAGCCCGCCTCCATCTACACCACCCATACCTCCAGTAAACCACCAAATGAACAACCAAAACCAACGCCAGTTCCGTCGACCATGACCACTCCTCCATAGCTGCTTCTTCCTCACCAAGAGAAACTTAGCAAGGAACCCTAATCCATCAACGTCGGAACACCATCAAACACCCAACCTCACGTCCAAACCCACCTGCTCGTCGACCTCTTGCTTCATCATCCTCGCAGCTTCAACCTACTCCCTCACGTCGCTGCTGCCCAGTTCCGTCGACCCTACTGCCCAGCCCGTCGTCAAATACCACCGTCAACAAACCACCAGCCAAACGACCCTCCATAGCCTCCTCCTTCCTCACATCCAAACGACCCCTTTGTTGCATTTTGTCGAACCAGTTGCTGCGTCAAAAATATACAGCAGCAACCAAGAATCTCAGGTCGTTGACAGACTTGGTCCGAGTTTTCTGTTTCCGTCGTGGTCGACTTTGGCTCGTCGAGGTCCGGTACGTCGAGTTGTTGTCCGAGGTTCCATCGTTGTTCTTCGTTTAGAGAGGTCCGGCTCGAGTTCCGTCGGAATCGTGTTTGTCGTTCTGAGTTTGTTGAGGTTCAAAGGTTAGTAAACCTCAAGTATTAAATAAGGAAATGTTACGTTAAATGTTCGAAGATGCAATATAGAAATTGGTATGATAATTTTCTGCTTATGTTTTCATCGTATGCATTTTTGCCCATTTTGCGTTATGTGATTCTTGTTTATTTGATGTCATGTAATTAAGTTTGATTAGTTGTTCTATGACACAAGTTCGATTAGTTGTTCTATGACACAAGTTCGACGTTAATTTGTTCGTCCTTTACTTCGCTTAGTTCATTCAAAAAAATTTATTATTAGTACATGTCATTACTAATCCCGAAATACTCATTCGCTAAAACTCTTTTATTAAACTTCTAACAAGTTATGAGATTTTAGTTGTAAAGAAAGCTGTCACACCTCCTTTTTCCGCACCCGAGGGGGCACAGGGGAGTTTTTTTCAATTAAAGGACAATCGAAACGGGATTGGTTTAATTATTTCAGAGTCGCCACTTGGGAGATTTAAGGTGTCCCAAGTCACCAATTTTAATCCCGAATCGAGGAAAAGAATGACTCTATATTACAGTCTGCGTACCAGAAATCCGGATAAGGAATTCTGTTAACCCGGGAGAAGGTGTTAGGCATTCCCGAGTTCCGTGGTTCTAGCACGGTCGCTCAACTGTTATATTCGGCTTATTTATCTGATTTTTAATACAATTATGAACCATGTGCAAATTTTGTCTTTTAACCGCTTTATTAATTATTATTATTAAGAAAAGTGAACATCGCTTAAAACATATCTTTGGACTGTGTCACATGAAATGCACCCACAATCCGAAACATATTTTATTTGATATTTTAGGATTTGGATTTAGGTCACATGAAATGCACACCCAAGTTTAAGAACATAGATTATTAAACACGCGCCTAAAGAGACTATCGCGTTATTATTTTGGGAAGGCCGTGAAATTCGCTAAACGGCCCTCCTGACTTCTAAGTAATTTAAAACAAGTATTTACTGAGGGCCCCACAATTTGTATTTTTATTCGGCGAGGCTCATCTCATTCTTATTTTTTTTGAAGGAATTTGCAACGACGTGGAAATGCGTCTCGGGCCACGTCACAATCAATGTGCCCGTGACTAGAGACATATTTCGGCTCCGTTGAGATTTGGATTTGGGTCACATAAATGTGCACCCGAATTTAGGGAGATAACAAATTATTAAAGGCGCGCCTGAAGCAACTAGCGCATTATTATTTTTGGGTAGGGCCGTGAAACTTGCTAAACGGCCCGTCCCGGAATCTAAGTATTTAATATATACATTTAGAGGGCCCCGCGGCTTGTGCATTTTTTTTCTTTTTATTTTTTTTATTTTTGCGGGGCTCGTCTCATTTTTACTTTTTAAGGGCAAACTTAAAACAACTACGATTTCCTACTAGTGAAGCCATCCGAGATTAAACAAAAAAAAACGATTCTAACAGGTAATAATATCCATGGTAAAAATGAAAAATAGAATAACCTCGTTCATATGCTCACATTTGCTTTAAGCATGCAGTAACTAAACATAAAATACCATTTTTAACACAACAACAAAAATTGCATTGTTGACATTCATACATATCGAATATTTTCATTTATTGCCTTGAACCATAATATGCAAAATGAATGAAATGAAACAAAGGATGAAGAACACCAACCTTCGAACCTCGACAATCCTAGAACGACAAACACGATTCCGACGGAACTCAAGCCGGACCTCTCTGAACGAAGAACAACGACGGAACCTCGGACAGCACCTCGACGTACCGGACCTCGACGACCCAGAGTCGACCTCGACGGAAAAACAGACGACTCGGCCAAGCAAGATCGCAGCAACCCACCGCTGCTCGGAAACGCAGCTACGACTGCCTGGCATGCAGCGATAGCTGCTCGTCGGACTGAAAATGGCGGACTGGTTCGTTAAAGCTAGGAGGAGGAGGGGTGGTTGCCGGTGTTTGGTGGTCGAAGACGAGGGACAGTGGCAACGTGGGCAGTGACAATGGCGGAGAGGGAGCTGAACGGAACAGCAGCGATGGTTGTTCCGAGTCGCGACTGGTTTTGGGTGGAGCTTGAGCTCGTGGCGGATGGCAATGGTGGTTGACGGAGGTGCGTCTGGTTCGTGATGGAGGTGGTTTTGTTGGTTGTTATGGGGGAGTTGATCGGAATGGAGTGGTGGTCGTGAGGCAGTTTGGGAATGGAGTTGGGTAGTGATGGAGGAGTTTAGGGTTTTTGGTCTTGGTTTTTGCTGGGACAGTAGGGGTCGTTAATGGTGGTTTACCGACGGGGGGTGGTTGGACGACGGTGGGGCTGGTTTCGTTTGGATGGTGGTTATGGACGCTGGGGAGGCTGGTTTGGTGGTGCCCGGGCCTTTTTAGGTTTCTGCTTCTTCCTTTCTTTTAAGAAGGAAGAAGAACAGTAGTATTTCCAATTTTTTTCCCAAAAGTCCGTTTGTTGGTCCCCCGTGTTTTGTAACATGCCCATGAAAATGAGCCCCACGCGTGGTGGGGTTCAAGGCATATGTCCCCCACGCATGGTGGGGTTCCCCACGTGTCTTGTACACGGTGTATTATGGGCTAGGTCCGAAAATTAGGCCTGAAACCGGGTAGTTTGAACCCGAATATTATTCTTTTGCCCGGACCCGAGAAATAGGAACACGTTGCTTAACTAGTCCTATGTAAGCAAAATAACTACCAAAAATAAGACTAGTATTTAAACAAAACTATATATTTTTAAATATTTTTTCAAGATTTTAAAATAGCTACAAAAATATTAATAAAACTATTTTTTTGTAATTTTCGTAAATATTAAGATAAAGTATGAAGTAATATTTTTTGTATTTTTCAAAGTTAAAATAACTATAAAATATTAATAAAACTATTTTTTGTAATTTTCGTTTTTTTAATAAAGACAAAATATGAAATAATATTTTTTGTATTAAAATGACTTCAAAACATTAATAGAATTACATATATATTTTTTGTTAATTTTCGAATTTATATAAAGTACCAAAATAAAGTGCAATTTTTGATTTTTTTCAAGTTTATGAGGGACACATAAACTAAAATTTATATATATATTTTTTTTTTGAAATTTTCTTTTTGCAACAAAATAAAGTAAAAATAGTTAAAATAGCTATACTAGACCTAAATTAGATATTTAAGCTTAAGAACGTAAAAACTCCCGGGGAGGGTCAAAAATCACGTGCTTACAGCTGCCCCTCTTTGACTGGAAACACGAAGAGTTTTCCGACAAAGAACGACTAGACGTGTTTTTGACCCGACCATTACTCGGACGGACTACACTAAGGAAAGGGAGGGAATGTGACCGAGCCCTGGTATCTGAGCTGCCTACATATCCTTGGTTATACAGGAATCAGGCCACGTGTAGTTCGGGAATGAGAGAGATAGTGAAGTGTACCGAGGTGAAGATCCGATCGAGGTGCCATTCCGTTGAGGTTCCGGTCCGCGGTCCTGTCATTACAACAAAAATGAAAACTGAAAAAGACTAACTAAGTCTATCAGCTACTAGTTACAAGGATTCCTATCTTCTAAGTCTTCTGAAACTTGGTCTTGAGTCTTGAATGGTGTTTCATACAGACTTTGGATCTGAACCTTGATACTTGCTAGTTGTAGGCGCTAGTTCTTGAGCAGATCACATCCGTTCTCCACTTCCGTGCTTCAGATTCATTCATTTTTTTTTTTGTGACTAGCTTTTGTTGACCCTCTCAGACTGTTGACTCGCATTCTTGGGGCGAGCTTCTTGTTGCTTCTATCTTGGATTGAGTGCTGGGGATTTTTGTTGTGGCTTTCTGGCTTCCAATGGGTTACGTCTTGACTTTGAACGATCCCGTTGTTCTACAGGCGGACCCCTAACTTCTTCAATCTTTGACATATAACAATCTTTTGCTCTACAGGCAGGCCCCTGACAATCAAAACAAACAAAACAAACAAAATTTCCTAACCCAGTTTGTACTGGGAAGGTTTGTGAGTCGTTAGAAAAATCGTAGCCCACTGATACTACTGATGCAGTGCTGAGAGTGAACTAAACACTAGATTGGGATGTATTCCCTTGTTATACAGGTGGACGCCTAACTTCAATGCTTGAAATGTAAGGACTGAAATGTATTCCTCTCATTATACAGGTGGGTGCCTGGCTTTAGGGAAATGTATTCCTCTCGTTATACAGGTGGGCGCCTGGCTTTAGGAAAATGACTCTTTTTTTTTCAAAATGTTTTTTTTAGCATCTTAGGAGAAAGATTCATCAGACTAAGATTTTGATCCTAGGAGAAGGTTCGTCAGACTAGGTCATTTTTGTTTTTTGGTTATCTTAGGAGAAAGATTCATCAGACTAAGATTTTGATCCTAGGAGAAGGTTCGTCAGACTAGGTCTCTATCTCAGGAGAAAAATTCATCGGACTAAGATTTTGATCCTAGGAGAAGGTTCATCAGACTAGGTCATTTTGTTTTTGGTATCTCAGGAGAAAGATTCATCAGACTGAGATTTTGATCCTAGGAGAAGGTTCGTTAGACTAGGTCTCTATCTTAGGAGAAAAATTCATCGGACTAAGATTTTGATCCTAGGAGAAGGTTCATCAGACTAGGTTTTTTTTCTTTTTGGTATCTCAGGAGAAAGATTCATCAGACTGAGATTTTGATCCTAGGAGAAGGTTCGTCAGACTAGGTCTCTATCTTAGGAGAAAAATTCATCGGACTAAGATTTTGATCCTAGGAGAAGGTTCATCAGACTAGGTTTTTTTTCTTTTTGGTATCTCAGGAGAAAGATTCATCAGACTGAGATTTTGATCCTAGGAGAAGGTTCGTCAGACTAGGTCTCTATTTGTTTTTGGTTATCTTAGGAGAAAGATTCATCAGACTAAGATTTTGATCCTAGGAGAAGGTTCATCAGACTAGGTCATTTTTTGTTTTTGGTTATCTTAGGAGAAAGATTCATCAGACTAAGATTTTGATCCTAGGAGAAGGTTCGTCAGACTAGGTCTCTATCTTAGGAGAAAAATTCATCGGACTAAGATTTTGATCCTAGGAGAAAATTCATCAGACTAGGTCATTTTTTGTTTGTTATCTTAGGAGAAAGATTCATCAGACTAAGATTTTGATCCTAGGAGAAGGTTCGTCAGACTAGGTCTCTATCTTAGGAGAAAAATTCGTCAGACTAAGATTTTGATCCTAGGAGAAGGTTCATCAGACTAGGTCTTTTCTTTTTGGTATCTTAGGAGAAAGATTCATCAGACTAAGATTTTGATCCTAGGAGAAAGTTCATCAGACTAGGTCATTTTTTGTTTTTTGGTTATCTTAGGAGAAAGATTCATCAGACTAAGATTTGGATCCTAGGAGAAGGTTCGTCAGACTAGGTCTCTATCTTAGGAGAAAAATTCGTCAGACTAAGATTTTGATCCTAGGAGAAGGTTCATCAGACTAGGTCTTTTCTTTTTGGTATGTTAGGAGAAAGATTCATCAGACTAAGATTTTGATCCTAGGAGAAAGTTCATCAGACTAGGTCATTTTTTGTTTTTTGGTTATCTTAGGAGAAAGATTCATCAAACTAAGATTTGGATCCTAGGAGAAGGTTCGTCAGACTAGGTCTCTATCTTAGGAGAAAAATTCGTCGGACTAAGATTTTGATCCTAGGAGAAGGTTCATCAGACTAGGTCATTTTTTTTTTCAAACAACTTAGGAGGAAATGCATCTCCTATGAGTAAAACTTAACTTTGAAGAAGCGCGTCTCCTGTGGGTACAATAAACTTAGGAAGTGCATCTCCTATTGGGGATAACTGTTTTTTTTTAGGAAGTGCGTCTCCTACTGGGTGAAACTAAACTTTAGGAAGTGCGTCTCCTATTGGTGAACTATTCTTAGGAAGTGTGTCTCCTACTGGTAAAAGCATTGCTTAGGAAGTGCCTCTCCTATTGGGTGCAATAAACTTAGGAAGTGCGTTTCCTATTGGTAGAACTGAACTTAGGAGGAAAGTGTGTCTCCTATTGGTAGAACTGAACTTAGGAGGAAATGCATCTCCTATGGGTGAAACTGAAACAAACCTAGGAGGAAATGCATCTCCTATGGGTAAAACTAAACAAACCTAGGAGGAAATGCATCTCCTATGGGTAAAACTAAACAAACCTAGGAGGAAATGCATCTCCTATGGGTAAAACTAAACAAACCTAGGAGGAAATGCATCTCCTATGGGTAAAGACGTGGAATGTATTCCCTTATTATACAGGTGGGCGCCTAATGGCAAAGACACAAAATGTATTCCCTTGTTATACAGGTGGGTGCCTAGAATATGAAATGCACAGACAAAAGTATTCCTCTCGTTATTCAGGTGGGCGCCTGTTTAAACTAAGACATAAAAGTATTCCTCTCGTTATACAAGTGGGCGCCTGGTAAAGACATGAAAAATGATATGCCCGCATTATACTGATGGGTGACCTAGAACAGAAATGAAAAGACAGAAAATGTATTCCTCTCGTTATTCAGGTGGGCGCCTGTCTTTAAAACTTGAAATAAAAATACTGAAACCAACATATCCTATTTGAGGGCGGATGAACCCAACAGATCCTATTTGAGGTCGGATGAACCCAACAGATCCTATTTGAGGGCGGATGAACCTAACAGATCCTATTTGAGGGCGGATGAACCCAACAGATCCTATTTGAGGGCGGATGAACCCAACAGATCCTATTTGAGGGCGGATGAACCCGACATATCCTATTTGAGGGCGGATGAACCCAACAGATCCTATTTGAGGGCGGATGAACCCAACAGATCCTATTTGAGGGTGGATGAACCCAACAGATCCTATTTGAGGGCGGATGAACCCAAAAATATCCTTAAGACTTAAAATGTCTTACCTCGAATACTTGCTGGGGATTGGGATGAATTTTCCCCCTTTTTTCATTATTATCTTTTTTATTCTTTTTTTTTATTATTCTCTTTTTTTTCTTTTTGTTTTTGCATAGCTTCTTCCTTCGAAGACTACCTCCCTGGATTTACTTACCTGTTGGGGGTAAAATGTTATCATCTGAGGGTACCTGACTTCCAGAAAATTTTCTAAATGAAAGGAAAATTTTATGCCCCAGTTTGATAATATCCCTTGTGGCATGCGTTTCTGCATCAATGCCATTTCCTTTACCTGTTTCAAATCAAACAAAATTTGTTAGTTTAAAACATGGTGGTTGGCTGTGACACTCCTATTGGGATTGCTTTCCCTTTCTCCTTCATTGCGCTGTGCTCCACGACTTGTTGGGGATGATATGGTGTGCTGGGGATAATCCCTTCCTGCTGGGGATATCCCTCTTCTTTTGTGGCATAGCTTGGAAACTGGCATTTCCCCGACCTTTTAGTCTAGTATGGATTTCGCCAAATCATGCTCACTGCTCTCCTTGCTCTGTTCACGGGCCTTGTCTTTGAGGTTTATAACCTTGGTTTTGGCAAGGGTATCCCTCTTGACGCTTGTCGATCCTTTTGTCAATTCCCTTTGCTGGGGATATCTTTTTTGACACTGACCTCGCGTTTGTTCCTTGCTGACTATACCATTCGGATATACTAGTCAGATCTCATCTTGGAAAGCTGATGGCATATTTTGAAGTCATTTCATACTTGTTCTGACCGGACAGACTCTATTGGGGAAATTTTTTATGAAAGGAGAAAGATAAAAGATACAAAACAAAAGACAAAGGAAACGATGACTCTTTTACAAAAGAAACTATAAATAAAAACCTATCAAACGCAGATACCGACTCTAATGGCCATGACATGCATATGGGGCCTATCCTTTACCGTCAATCATCTTTCAAGATCCTCAATTGGTGATTCCCCATCTGATTCTTAATCTTATTCGACTTGCAGTGCCCGAAGGGTTTTCACTACAAGTCTCTCTCATTTTTGGCTTTTCTCTCAGCTTTCATCGCCTTATGGTGCCTGTGAAGGTTTTCACCGATAAGACTCTCTCATTTGTATCACTCTCCAGCTGAGGGTTTTGGAGTGTTTCTGGTATGACTCTTTCTGCTGGAGATTAGAGTCCTTTCTGCTGTGGAACAGAATGTTATGTTCGCTGGTAAGACTCTTCATTTGTCCGACTCGGCATTTTTTAAAGACTGATCAGAAGGTCTTTCTTTGGACCGTAATGTGGGTTTTGGATAGGGATAGAAAGAAAGGGTATAAAAGGCTCAAAAATGCATTAATTTTGGGTTATTAATTACAACCTTCGGAATTAGATTTATTTACAACAAACGTAACTTTTGCCCCAGTTTCTTGCTTGGGGATATTTTAATTGATTTGTTTTCATTTTTTTTTTCAAAACTATGACCGAGCCGTGAAGCGCCTACGTATCCTCTTTGAGGAATCAGGTCAAACGTAGTTCCCAATTCCTCTTTTCATTTGATTTTCTTTTTTTTCTTTGTTATCAATTTCTTTTCTTTTCTTTTTCTCTTTTTTTTCTCTTTTTTTTCGTTTTGTTGTTTTCTTTCTTTCTCTTTTTTTTTGTTTTGTTACCGATTCCGAACGAGGGGTATGAAAGAAAAATAAATAAGGCTCAAAAGGGGTTAACGAAGGATAAAGTGTTTAGGTAGCAGAACAAAATGCCTTCGTCATTTCAGCCTTCAAAACATGCCAAGTGCAAACAACACACTTTAAATTTGTAGTCTCTTCTGATGGTGCTGGACTTGACAATTATATTCAACATATGTTTGTTCATTTGTCACTTCTAACGCACCGTTGGGCGACACTCTAACTCTCATTATCTTGAACAACCCTCATGCCAGTTTGGCGAATCTTGCTTTTAACGGTTTTCTTTGTGCTTAACTTGCCCCAGTTCCACACGACTCGGGCTCTGAATAATCTCAAACCGTCCTTATTTTCTTTAAATGGTCTGATCGCCTTTCCAGGGTTTTATGATTAACTTTAAAGACTAGGCCCAAAGTGTGTGCGCATGTCATGTCACTAGAATCAGCGCTGAACAAAAATGATAAAAAGACTAAACAAAAAGGTGAATGGAAATAATAACAGATTGGATTTTGTGCTAGACTACCTGTGAAATGGTTTGAATAACAAACAAACGAAATAAAATCCTAAACAACCTGGACAAAACTTAAACAAACCGCTATGACAAAACGGAAAGATAAGAGGAAAGATATTGACACAAAACAAAATCCGAATTACAATCCTAATAATCCGAACAAACAGGAATGACAACAAAATAAATCACCAACTGCTTCTTTCTTGTTAACCAAGGAACGGAGCGTCCTCCCATTTTATCAAACTTGGCATCGTAGCCACTGAGCTTTGCATTAGTATTGCAATGACCATTGCCAACTTCCATATCATTACCCTTAGTCAACAAGTTCCCAATAGGACTCGAATGCTTCCGTCATCAGGCCTGATCCCCGCAGAGTGTGCATCAGGAGGTGCAAGTAAAGGATTCTGGGTGTCATTGTCCGGCTTACCACAAACCAACCACCTTAACTTATTTGCAAAACAAACAGGTTAGAATGGACTCAGTCGGTCCTCATTATTGACAACATCTTTTCTTTCTTTTTTTTCTTCTTTCTTTTTTTCGTTTTTCCATTCCATTTTTTCATTTTTTTTTCATTTCGTTTTTTTCATTCTTTTTTTTTCATTCTCCCTTTTTTTTCCATTTTCTTTTTGTTGTGGTCGAATCTTATGGAGATTGCCTACGTATCATGACCCCGCATGAATCAGACCTTGCGTAGTTCGGACCAATAAAGGATAAACAATAATAAACACACATTTTTTGGAATTTCCAACTTTCAAATTAAAACAAACTTGATTGCAAAAATTTAAAAACTAACTAACAGACTTTTGACAAAAGACAACAAACGGACTCGAAACTCAAAATAATTCGCATACTCTAATCAACAATTACAAACTCAAAAACGAACGGCCAGTTCCTTTCCCCGTTTGCCAAATGCAACCAAACGGTTATTCTTTGCAAATGTGGCCCCTTCCAAATTTCATATAAATTTTGAGGCCGGGGAGGATTATTTTATGACACTTTACAAATTTGTCCATTCTTTTACGAAAATAACCTTTCGACAACTGAAAGATACTCTAAGGCTATTTTGGCAAGAACGGTTTAAGACGCGGCCGAAGCTGGCTCGGCTTATTATGACAAAAGACGGTATTCACATGACCGCTGACTCTTTGATTTTTTTTTTCAAATTATAATAAAGACCTGGTGTTGCAAACACGGCCCTTCAGCGCCTCGGGGACGAAGATTTTTAAGGCTGTGTGGGTCCATATCTCAAAATGACCCAAAGGTGGTTGTTTATGCCAAGTCAGCCTTCTGGCGTCCCTTTCGGGAACATTCGGCTATTTATGACAAGACAACATCACCTGACTTATTTATAACTCTTTTTTATCGTTTTTCAAATTAGAAAAGTCAATATTGCAAACACGGCCTTTCAACGTCTCGGGGACGAAGATTTTTAGGCTGTGGGGGTCAACTGGACCAAGTCTTAAAAATGACCCAAAAGTGGCTGTTTATGCAAAGCCAGCCTTCCGGCGTCCCTTTCGGGAACATTCGGCTATGTCTTGATAAAACAGCGTCACCCGACTTCTTTATGAAATTTGACATGTATATATTTTTTTTTTGATTATTATTTGTTTGTTTTTGGCTTTTTAGCAAAACGGTGGGTTGGACCCGATGAGGGTTGTCTACGTATCTCACATCCGGTGAGAATCAAACCCGCGTAGTTCGGGCGAATAAACTATTTTTGAGAGGACCCTTTTCCATTTTCTATATTTTTTATTATTATTATTTTTACAACAATCAAATAGACTATTATTCTATTATTTTTCATTTATAACAAACAAACGAATTAACGAAAAACATAAAACATTCCTTCTTTTTGAGAAGGTGGGGGTTGGACCCGATGAGGGTTGCCTACGTATCTCACATCCGGTGAGAATCAAACCCGCGTAGTTCGGTCCTCGTGAATAAGTAAATGAACAACATTTTTTTTAATTGGAATTTGTGAAAGAACTGCTTCAAAAGAAGAAAGGAAGTATATATATTTTTTTGATTGATTTATTTTTTTGAAAGAAACACTTGTAAAAATTCCTTTTCTATTGATTTTCACTTTGAGGATTTCAAAAGTAAAAGGAGGATATGTTTTCCTGAATTTTCATTTGTTTTTTTTTTATTCTAAAGAAAAAGAAAATATATTGGGAATTTTACTTTTAATAAAAGGAATGCTTCTAAAAAATATTTTTTTTTGAATTTTGAATTTTCTTTTCAATTTTGAAAGAAGAATAAAAATATTTTCGGATTTTCTTTTGAACCTTTTTTTTTGGATTATATATATATTTATTTTGGAACAAATAATAAAATCATGTTCAACGCCCGACTCTTTTTATATTTTTTTATTTTTTTTTGTATTTTTATCATTTTCATAGACAAGCAAGCTAAAATAAAAGAAATATTTTTTAAAAAAAACCCAGACTTTTCATTTTCATTTAATGGCAACACAAACCGTTTTTTTTTTATTTTTTTTTTATTTTTTAAAACAAGACAGAACAATGATGATTTTTTTCTTCTATTTTTCTTTGCTTTTAATATAACAAACTAATTTTCATTTTCTCAAAATTTCGGCAGAGTTTCGATACTACTCGGACATTGATTTTTCTCAAAAAAATAAGTAGTTATATCTCTACACTGTCATTTTTCTCCTCTTTTTCACAATTTATTTTTTTTAATATGTGGAAAATAATGAAAACATACAAAATCTTTTTGAATTTTCATGCCTTGTTTTTATATGCATTTTTATTTTTTATGTTTATTGTTATTTTCAAAATGTGGCATGGGAAACATAAGGATTTCCAAGACATCTTGGATTTCGCAAATGTTCCCCATGCGCTTTTTCCAACATATGAAGCGTGGGGGACATATGGGAATTCCAAGGCTTCTTGGATTCCACAAATGTTCCCCATGTGTTTTCCCAAAAAGCAAGCGTGGGGGACATAGGGAATTCCAAGGCTTCTTGGATTCCGCAAATGTTCCCCATGCTTTGATTAAAATAACATCATGCTGGAAATGACCAAATGACCCATTCGCCCTTGACTGAATACAACATGTAGCACATAGGATGCCATAAGATGGTCTATTATTTTCAGGTTGCTTGTCCTAGACGGACCCAACCCTTGTGTTGAGTCCCCTAAGTCAAATGCACATGATGCAAATAAACGTTCCTACTAGGGATCCGGCATGTGGCTTTGTTATACTAGGTTCAGAACCTGGGTGTTTGTTCTAGACCTGGCTTACCCGAGCGGACAGCTCGAGCCGAGGGGGGGGGCAGCGTACCGGGAATACAGAAGCTTCACCGGCTTAGCAACTTATCCGAACCTCGTTCTAAATTGGGATTTGACACTATACAGAAAAGAAGTCATACGAAGTACGCCCTTCTTCATGATTTAGAAGACTCAGAGAGAAGATGGGTTTCGACACAATTTATATACAGTTCACATAATATCAAAGCGGTAAAAGCAACATTTAGCATATTAGGCTTAAAACATGTAAAAAATCAGATAAAGCCAAATATAACAATTTATCTAAGCTCGAATTTCTAACCCTGAACCAGTGGTTCTGGGTTATTATTCCCCAGCAGAGTCGCCAGAGCTGTCACACCTCCTTTTTCCGCGCCCGGGGGGGCGCAGGGGGAGTTTTTTCCAATTAAAGGACAATCGAAATGGGATTCGTTTATTTATTTCAGAGTCGCCACTTGGGAGATTTAGGGTGTCCCAAGTCACCAATTTTAATCCCGAATCGAGGAAAATAATGACTCTATATTACAGTCCGCGTACCAGAAATCTAGATAAGGAATTCTGTTAACCCGGGAGAAGGTGTTAGTACATGTCATTACTAATCCCGAAATACTCATTCGCTAAAACTCTTTTATTAAACTTCTAACAAGTTATGAGATTTTAGTTGTAAAGAAACTGTAAGGTTTAGTATGGTTAAAAGCGTAAAAATGGCATCCCTTTAAAAATATAAAAAATAAAATAAATAATAAGTAAAATGAGACGAGCCTCGCCAAATAAAAGGGACAAATTGCGGGGCCCTCTAAGTGTATATATTAAATACTTAGATTCCGGGACGGGTCGTTTAGCAAATTTCACGGCCCTCCCCAAAAATAATAATGCGCTAGTTGCTTTAGGCGCGCCTTTAATAACGTTATCTCCCTAAACTCGGGTGCACATTTATGTGACCCAAATCCAAATCTCAACGGAGTCGAAATATGTCTCTAGTCAAGGGCACATTGATTGTGACGTGGCCCGAGACGCATTTCCACGTCGTTGCAAATTCCTTCAAAAAATAAGAATGAGATGAGCCTCGCCGAATAAAAACACAAATCGTGGGGCCCTCAGTAGATACTTGTTTAAAATTACTTAGAATTCAGGAGGGTCGTTTAGCGAATTTCACGGCCTCCGCAAAATAATAATGCGCTAGTTGCTTTAGGCGCCCCTTTAATAATTTAATTTTCTTAAACTCGGGTGTGCATTTCATGCGACCCAAATCCAAATCCTAAAACATCAAATAAAATATGTTTCGGATTGTGGGTGCATTTCATGTGACACAGTCCAAAGATATATTTTAAGCGATGTTCACATTCCTAAAAACAATAATAGTAAAGCGGTAAAAAGATAAATTTGCACATAAGTTCATATTGTATTAAAAATCAGATAAATAAGCCAAATATAACAGTTGAGCGACCGTGCTAGAACCACGGAACTCGGGAATGCCTAACACCTTCTCCCGGGTTAACAGAATTCCTTATCTAGATTTCTGGTACGCGGACTGTAATATAGAGTCATTATTTTCCTCGATTCGGGATTAAAATTGGTGACTTGGGACACCCTAAATCTCCCAAGTGGCGACTCTGAAATAAATAAACGAATCCCGTTTCGATTGTCCTTTAATTGGAAAAACTCCCCTGCGCCCCTCAGGCGCGGAAAATGCAGGTGTGACACACTATTTAATCATACAAGAGCGACAAACGTTCTTAATTTTAAGCACAATTTCGAACATAAGTCTATTTTTATAATAAAAATAAACAAGAAATAATATTAAAATTGTATGAAATTTACATAAAATTGTATTTAAGTTGTATTATGATGTGGTTGTTTTTTTTGTATGAAAGTTGCATTAAAGTTGTAAATAAGTTGCATATTATATGAATCGCTGTATGAAATTAATATTTAAGTTATAAATACTTTATTTTACATATAGTTGTATATATGTATCAAAATTGTATTAAAGTTCTATTATGTTGTATGACAATTGTATTTCAGTTGTATTTCAAATTATGAGATAGATCTTCCAAAAGAACAAGGTCTTTTTCGAATAAGCAAATTTATTTGGAACCCTACAAGTCCACTCTTTTTCCTATTCAAAGATCAGCCACTTAGCTTTGTGTTTTCATATCAAGAGTTATTTGCATATGTAGAGATATCAAAGGGGCTTCCCAAACAGATTCTCCTATATATATAAATTCTGCTTTATCAAGAATACACGGATTGTCCGATTGAAAATGATAACAAAATGCATAAGTCATTAGAAGGAGTTCTAAAAAAATATACACATGGTGTACCACCTAATTACCGTATTTCCTTTATGGGGAAGAAAAAAAAATTCGTATGAATATTGTATGAAAGTTGTAACTGAACTGTATTCTGTATGAATTTTATATTTAAGTTATATGTTACTCCCTCCGGTCCACAATAATTGATTTTTTTGATTGTTTTCACGTAGATTAAGAAATTCACCTTTTCACATTAATTAATAATAAAATTGACCATATTAACCTTTATTATCTCTTCACATTTTTTTATTTTATTTTATATTTGATATAATGTCATTTTAATATTTGGGATGTGATTATTATCAGGGGCGGACCTAGGTAGGATCAAGAGTGTTCAACTGAATCTGCTTCGCCGAAAAAAATACTATTTACACGTATAAATTCATTTAGAATTTTATATATAAAGAAAAATGATTGGTACAAGCATAGCCTGGTGGTAGTGCGGGTTCAATAGTAATCGATGGTTTTGAGTTCAAATCTCTGCCATATCATTTGTTTTTGTTTGTTACATTTTATATATTTATAGTTTTTAAATAGTACTTCTTTACTTAGTTTAAATTATTTTGTAATTTATAAAGTTCTTCTTCTTCTTTGTTATTTGTTATTTGTTACACATGAAGGTAGATAAGTTGTTTTTATTTACTTATTTATTGTTTAAGTTTTAAATTGTTTATTTATTTTGTTTACATTTTATTTATGGTGTTTCAAAATTGCTACATTGTTACTTAATTAACTAATTATAAAACTAAAACATATAAATTAACATCGAACACGAGCGGAAACTTTTTAAGTCTTATAAAAAATTGATATATTTGTTTTCTTTTGTGTTAGCACTTGTTTTCTTTCTTTATTTTCCTTTATGCCTTGCCTATGTACAGAAATGAAAGATCCCTGTTATTTTTTTTTAATTATTTATAAGTAGGTAAATTTTGATATATTTTATTTTATCTAACTATTTATTTGTTTTTAAATTGCTTACCACCTCAAACGATATTATTAGGGGTAGTATGGGAATAGAAAAAAAAACACCATTTCTTATTGTCGATTGTCAATTGCGGTTTTAGTGTTTACTTGAACCCGCTTATATAAAATTCTAGGTCCGCCACTGATTATTATCAACTCCCACTAAACATTGAATGAAGCAACTGGCAGACGATAATTGAAGGAAAAGAGACTTCACTGAATCCTTTAATTGAAGACGCTAATTATGGTTTGAGAGCCTTTAAGGAAAAATATATACAATCTTTTAAAGAAAAACCAGTTAGCTTTGGTGAATAGGAAACTTTAAATAAAGCGGATAAATAAGTTTGTATTAAAGTAATTTGATCCCTTAAATAAAGAGAAATTTTCATAAAGCACTATCTTTTAGTAGTAATTAGCCATCTATAGATACCATTTGCTATATTACGGATTATAGATACCTTTTATGTGGTTATAAGATGTATTTGATGTATTTAAGCTATTGTATTCATGAATACAATAGCAAAAATAGGCGTGAATCTGGAAAGTCCAGCTAATCAGTTGTTGTATTCGAGTGTATTCGACTATATTCAAGGAGTGAAACATGGGATTACAGCTGGACAGATTATTGTATTCGACTGTATTCACGGCGTGAAATAAGGGATTACACTATTTTTAAAGCGGAAAGTGAATCAATTAACATAATAGACTCCTAATATAATCAACAAAATCAATTATAATACACAAATTTTGTATTTTCAGTTATAAAAAAGATTCTCAACCGAAAAATACCCCCAAAACATAGCAATCTTCAGAGAAATTATATAATACATCTGAATACATAAATTATATTAATTAAAAAAAACTTATGAATACATTCACGCATATGGCGAGACAGTGAATACAATGAAATATATAGAATATAGCGGGATACATTCAAATACAATGAGCAAAGTGCATACAATGAAATACATGGAATACAACGAGATACATTGAATTACAATGAAAAAAACAAAACAATGAATACAATGAAATACATGAAAATACATTGAAATATATTAACCAGCTTTCTTGAGTTTAAAGACCCATTTGCATTTGAGTGGTCTTTTACCCTTTGGAAGTTCAACCAGCTTGTATGTGCCATTTTTCTGTAGAGATTCCATCTCTTCTTGCATAGCTTTCATCCACTGGTTCTTTTCTGGATGGGACAACACCTCCTTAAGACTTTCTGGCTCCCCCTCATCACTGATGAGGACATACTCTGTGGAAGGGTACCTGCATGACTCTACCCTTGGCCTCTCTGATCTCCTCAGAGGTTGAGGTTGTTCTTCTCCCTGAGTGGGGTGCTCCACTTCCTCGACACCTTCATCAAGTTGCTCCCCCTGCTCAATAACCTCACCAGGTTGCTCCCCCTGCTCGGCAACCTCGTCGGTCGTACTTTCTGCACTTGTGGGATTGTTAGAAGTAGAAGGAATAGTAACAAAGTTAGGAATTATACCATTCTTCGCCTTTTCTGTCATATCAACAGCAGTTCCAATTTCACTTTCTCGGAAGACTACATCTCTGTTTCTGATGACCTTCTTCTTTACAGGATCTCACAGTCTGTACCCGAACTCTTCATCTCCATATCCGTATGCAGGGAACAAATTTATCATCCAGCTTTGTTCTCTACTCTTTTGGTACATGTGCAAAAGCTCTGCAACCGAACACCTTCAAATGCGAGTAGGACACCTCCTTGTTGGTCCAAACCCTCTTTGGGATTTTAAACGCTAACGGAACTGATGGACTCCTATTGATCAGGTAACAGGTTGTCTGAACTGCTTCACCCCAGAATGACTTAGGCAGTTTAGCCATTCTGAGCATGCTTCTCACCTTCTCCACAATGCTGCGGTTCATCCTCTCGGCTACGCCATTATGCTGTGGTGTTCCAGGAACTGTCTTTTCATGCCTGATCCCGTGACTTGAACAATACTCTTCAAATTCCCTTGAAGTGTACTCACCTCTATTGTCACTTCGGAGACGCTTTAGCTTTCGACCCGTCTCCCTTTCTACTAGAGCATGAAACTTCTGGAAAACTTGAAACACCTGATTTTTGGTTTTCAAAATATAAACCCATAATTTTCGTGAAGTATCATCAATAAAAGTAACAAAATATTTGTTACCACACATTGATTCAATTTCCATTGGGCCACAAATATCAGAATATACTAAATCAAGTGTATTCAATTTTCTTTCAGATGATGTCTGAAATGAGACTATATGCTGCTTACCAAATAAACAGTAGTCACAAGGTTTTACCGTTGTACCTAAGAAATGAGTGATTTCTTGGCAAGAATTTGCAATCCCTTTTCGCTCATATGACTCATTCTTTTGTGCCACAAATCTGCAAAAATCTCATCTTGTACTGCGTTCAATTCACCTTGGCATATTTCTGCATTTGTCCTGTACAACATGCCACGAGCAACTCCCTTTGCAATCACCAATGATCCCTTAGTGAGTCTCCACTTTTGATTCGCAAAATAGTTCTCGTATCCATCTCGGTCTAAAGCAATTCCCGAGATCAAGTTCATCCGCAAATCAGGTACATGCCGCACATCCTTTAGAACCAATGTGCATCCGACATTTGTCTTGATACAAATGTCACCAATCCCCGCAATCTTTGAGCAACTTGTGTTACCCATTCTCACTGTGCCGAAATCACCTGCTACATATCTGCAAAAAAGATCTCTTACCGGTGTGGCATGGTAAGATGCCGCTGTGTCAACCACCCATTCCGACTCTGGACCTGACAGGTGCATGCATTCCTCTTACTCATTTATAAAGAGGACAACATTATCATTATTTTATACCATGGCGGCTGTGTTGTCGTCATTCTTCTGGCCACTGGTTTCACCTTTGCCCTTCCTTGGATTTGGGCAATCTCTTTTAAAGTGACCTGGTTGATCACAGTTGTAGCAATTTCTGGCTCTTGATTTGGATCGGTTCTTTGACTTCCCACGAGCTCCGGATCTACCATAGTTGTTCGAACTCCTTTGATAACTCCTGCATCTACCTTCTGTGATGAGAGCCTGTCCTTGATTTTCAGGCTTCTTTCTCATCTTCTCATTGAGTAGAAGAGCCGATGTGACATCTTTCAACTCAATAGTAGTCTTACCGTGCAAGATGGTTGTTGCCAAATTATCGTACGAAGATGGCAACGAGTTCAATAGTAAGATGGCTTTATCTTCTTCCTCGATTTTCACTCCGAGATTGGCAAGCTGTGTGATTAGTCCGTTAAACACATTTAAATGTGACAAAAAATCCGTACCTTCACTCATGTGTAGGGCGTATAACTGCTTCTTCAGGTACAATTTATCTGTCAGCGTTTTGGACATGTATAGGCTTTCCAACCTTGTCCAAATTCCACGTGCAGTGTCTTCATCAATGATGTTATTTACCACATCATCTGATAAGTGCAACCTGATTGCACTAGCAGCTCTTTCATCCAAGTCAGGCCAATCCTCAGCTTTCATGGTATCAGGCTTTTTGGAATCAACATCTAGAACCTTGTGTAATCTTTGTTGGATGAGCAGATCTCTCATCCTTCTTTGTCATGTTGAGAAACCGTTATCTCCGTTGAATTTTGCTACCTCGTAATTTACTTCGGACATTTTTATTTTTCACCAAGTATAGTACTACCGACAGTGAATAGTATTTCAGTGAACGAGCAGAACCTATGCTCTGATACCAGTTGTTGGGAATAAACCCCCTACCAAAATAATATTCACGGTAATAAAAGGGGAATAATAATGTAGCACCGAAATACGGTAATTAACAAGAATAAAAGAGTAACAATGACACCAATATTTTTACGTGGAAAACCCTTCTGAATAAGGGAAAAACCACGACCCCGAGAGGAGCAACTGATATCACTATAGTAAGGAATTTACACTTTATAGGCCCGAGTAAAATACTACAAAGACCACTACAATACTCAAAAGAAATAACCCTCTTTTGATATTTCACCTCACTACAATATTGCTCACACTCTCTATTTTCTTCACAGACTATTTTCTTATATCGTGTCTGTGAAACCTCACTCTTTCTTTCTAGCTCTCAGATATATTTTCCTCTGAGATTGTGATGAAAGAATGAGAGCCGAAGCTCTCATTTTATAGGCAAAATATGCCTACCAACCTTGACCTTTCAACTTCTACAGCCTGTCATTTTTGACAGAAAAATGAGAAACGTGGGCTGTCTGCTTCTGCCAACTTTGAAAATGAAGAAGAAAGGAAGAAAACAACTTCCTTAGAACGTGGGCTGGACCCCACATATAGATGTGCTGCATTAGCATACTTAAGACCAAAATTATATAATATACTAGTAAATTTAAAGAGTTCGTTGAATATGAGTCGATTTTCCCATGTGCGACGCAAGTTATACTTGCAAAGTTGAAAATGATATAAATTCTGTACTGGAGTTCATTGATCCCGTGTGTAATTGAGGTAAAAAACCAGCCAATAACATCGCTAGACAATTCCTCCTTGGTGTTGTTAAAAAGATTAGTTATCGAAAAGTTTCAGTCGGTTGTACCTCAATATAAAAGAATCAAAGCAACCAAGTCAATCAAATAAATGCGATAATGCAACAAAAGGCTAAACTGATATAAAGCAAATATTAACATATACATAATTCTTATTGATCAGCTTTGCCAATGTAACAGATGCAAGTATAACATCTTCTGATCTCGAGCACCGTACGTAACATCAGCATATGAAATTATCAAGCAAAATATTTTACAGGTATATTGCTAGAAAATGGTCCTTCTTAAGTGGGATATAAGTGTGTGCACAATAGCTGAAATTTACTAACTTGTTTACTATTGAACCTGGGATCAAACCTGCTTCAGCCTCCAACCTTTAGATAAGACACATACAACTAAAATGACATATCGAGTAACAAGTAATAATGCACCAGATAACTCAACTAGGTAGAACTGAACTGAAGGCAGCTTAAACATATCATCTTCAAGCTCAGCAAGCAAGCGTGTTTGTACACTTGGTTGAGCAATGCTAGGCCCTGCAATATCATAAACCCATACTTCCCCACGGTAACTCACGGAATAAAATTGGCCCTTACAAAAAATCATATTGCAGACTCCACCATCAGTAACAACATCAATCTCCGTCCAATTAAGATCTCTGGGTCGCCAAAAAGCCAAACAAGAACCTCCTGCATAATAGTGCACCAACAACGCATAATCTGATGTAAGAGATGGATTTGCAGATAAGATAGCTTTGTCTATGCAGTGCCAACGTTTCCCTTCACGTTGTCTTTCGAGATAATCGAAACCATGAAAAGACAGTAAGTCTTTTCGGGAGGGAAGCTGTGTTTTGATTCGAGAGAAAGGATGCAACAAGTTCATCTCCCCCGTATTATTTGCCACGGTGCAAAGCCATCCCTCGGATGGTAAACACTCTTGTCCTCTAGCTTCCGGGAGATATATGAGTGAAAGTTTCTTCTTGGAAAGAGAGTAAAATTCTCGATAATCGTCATCTTTGGCACCTAACAAAAGCAATGGGACTTGGGGCGAAAGCACATCAAAATTAAGCTTTGGGGCAGCAGTTCGCCATGAGGTACAAACGGCACCAAAAGCAATGAAATCTTCAATCACTTTAACACGCTTTGCAATCTCAGTAATCAGATCGATGGGCAACTCTGCCCAGTTCGCCATAGTTTGAGGATGTGAGGCTTCTCTATTTCTAGGGCAAGGAGAAAGAGCAAAACAAAAGAATTATATAGGCGAGCAAGCAACTTCCTATATTGACATGGATTTGGAATACCAATGACAAACCCAAATTTTTTCTCATTTAGGAACTAGGATTTGGACTCGGCGTGCAAGTAAAATCCTATATTTGAACAAAATCACACAGACCAACTTTTTGTGCATTTTCTTAAAATCGCATCAATAATCCTCCACTCTTCTTTACATGGGCGGGTTATATCCTGGGAAAGAAGAGATAAAACAAATATATATTATAAAGTAAAACTTACCAATCCAGCTTCGTATCATCGCCCGTTCGTCGCCGTCGATTATTCCGGTGAAGCTTCCCAATCTTCGGCAACTAGAACCGCCGATGATAACCAACAACAGCTTCAATTTTTATACTTAGGTTTGTTGATTATTTTGATTGAAATATGTTAATACATGTTTGTTGAGGATTTGGTATTTGAAGGTAAGAATATTTGGGGACTTTAGAATTATCACATGACTCATTAATTATTCAACCTCAAAACATTGTGCGAATTTTCTAAATCAAAGAAGCATTGTCTGTCTGAGTTTCTAAATCATCACCAGTTACAGAGATGGATGCTCATTGTGGTGGAGTTTAAATTTCAGCTTATAATGCTGGAGTTTAACTTATATAAGTTTGAATTCCAACAAATTGTACTGGAGTTTTAAATTGCATAAAATTTGAACTCCAGTATATTATGTTGTAAATTCTCGGGATTCTATATTTTCTTCCTGCATTTAATAACCTGTTTGGCCAAGGTGTTAATGTATTTTAATATTAAAATTATAATATTAAAGTACATTTTGCTATGATGGTAAGCAACCTCCACTTCCAATCAAGAGGTTGTGAGTTCGACTCTCCCCAAGAACAAGGTGGAAGTTCTTAGAGGAAAGTATGTCGGGGGTCTATTTGGAAACAGCCTCTCTATCCCAGGGTAGGGGTAAGGTCTGCGTATACATTACGCTCCCCAAACCCCACTAAGTGGGATTATATTGGTTTGTTGTTGTTGTTGTTGTTGTTTTGTATTTCTTGTGAGAAAGTGATTATAAATTTTCTTCCTGCATTTAATAACATGTTTGGCCAAGCTTCTAAAATCAAGTATTTTTTTTAAAGTGTACTTTAAAAAAACAGTTTGTGTTTGACTAATCAATTTGAGAAGTATTTTTGAACAACAATTAATTTTTGGCCAAACTTTAAAAAACCTGCTTCCAAGCACTTTTCAAAAAGTGCATTAAAGGAGAAACTACTTTTTCTGTTTCTCAAAATTATTGCTTTTACTCAAAAGCACTTTTCCCCCTAGAAGCTTGGCCAAACACCACAAGTTTTTTAAAAAAAGTGCTTTTGACCTTAGAAAAACTTGGCCAAATAGACTGTAGCAGTGATTACTGTTAATTACATTCGAATTCACAGCTATCTTTCAATTACCAATCCGAAAAGTGGCAAACTTGTGCAATGTTTACTTGAGTCTATGAATCGTGGCGCAAAGGTCTAACATGAGTTGCGAAGGCTCACATAATTATCATTCAAATTGAAAAATATATGTAATACCCCAGACTTTAGACAGAGTCACATATCGGCAAAACACAAGAGGGATTCTAGGTATATAAGTTAACAAGCACTAGACCCTAGTGATGCGTTTTAAACCCGTAAGGGCCTTGGCCCATAACGGACAATATCACTAGTGGGCTGGTCTATTAGAGATGGTATCAGAGTCACTCTTGTGTCAGTCATACCGATGGTGGGTCAAAGTTCAACTGAGTTTAGGAAATCCAGATTAGACGAGGGTAACACCCCAGACTTTAGACAGAGTCTCACATCGGCAAAACACAAAAGAGATTCTAGGTATATAAGTTAACAAGCACTAGACCCTAGTGACGCGTTTTAAACCCGTGAGGGCCAGGCCCATAGCGGACAATATCACTAGCGGGCTGGGGTGTTACAGATGGTATTAGATCCACTCTTCTGTCAGCCATGCCGATGGTGGGTCAGAGTTCAACTAAGTTTAGGAAATCCCGATTAGACGGGGGTAACACCCCATACTTTAGACATAGTCTCATATCGGCAAAATACAAGAGAGATTCTAGGTATATAAATTAAAAAGCACTAGACCTTAGTGACGCGTTTTAAATCCGTGAGGGCCTAGGTGTCACGACCTAAATTGATGGTCGCGACGGGCACTTGGTACCGTACTCAACTACGTACCAACATAACGTATCCTTTAATGTCATACTATCATAGATAACTGAGCCGGAAGACTGTCGTGATATAAGTAGAATACATCATGTGATACCAACTTATACATAAGATATATGGGCCTATAAGACCAAAATAACCACTCGTATACTGAACATAGGCCGACAAGGCCATACAATCTTTTACGTACATGACATTTGTCTACAAGCCTCTAAGAATATATAATTTTTATAAAGGTCGGGACAGAGTCCCGCCATATCAAACAATACACGCCAAAATCATACTAACCAAACAAGTAACTCCGAAGCAAATAGAGCGCACCAAAATCTTCCGTTGAGTTGATAGCCTACTTAGAAGGCTCTCGACCTATCTATCGGGACCTGCGGGCATGAAACGCAGCGTCCCCAGGCAAAAGGGACGTCAGTCAAATAATATACCGAGTATGTAAGGAATGAAAATCAGTAAATAATAGACATGAGAGAAACATGGAGTAAAAGACTCGACATGTATGTATGCATAGCTCTGTGAATCATTTTATTTTTATGATATCATGCATATGCATATAGATGTCATGTCATGCATAGGTACATGCGTTCATAATATCATCAAGCCTCTGAGGGCATCCCGTCATATCATTTCAGCCAGTATGGGAAAATCATCAACGTATACCAGCTGATCAGGTGGTGGTGCGTATATAACGCCGTAACCTTTTCCCATATCCCATATAAATATAATATACATAGATACGTGTATATAACGCCATCTGTTCATGGGTCAATATACATGTATAAATGCATGAAATGCATAAGAAATACGTTAATAAAATTTTCTCAGAATACCGTAAAAATCAATATGCCTTTCGGATAAACTTTATCAAATACGTATTTTTCTGAGACCCATGAACAGAAGATATAATAATAATTCACATGGGGAATCAAGAATATAGACACTTTTAGTATTTCTATGAATAGAGTCATGTATGAAAGTTGCATATTTTGCTCATCTCATTTGTATTATTTGGATCATGCCAAAAAGAAGGAAGGGGTAGCCTTAACATACCTGAGTCGATTCTCTTGATAATCCCTCTAACACATGTCAATTGCGACAACACGTAACAACGTATCGAAGTAGGGAAAATCCGTATGATATTCTTGAGAAAGACTGTACCTTGTCCTCTTAGAATTGCAAATACCGTTGCTATTACGCATCTCCATTTTGTTGTGAATCTCGTTGCTAACACATGTCTAGGACATTTTGATTTAACCATTTCCATTTTCTTGTGAATCTCATTTCTAACACATTTTGTGTGAATCCCGTTGTTGCATGTCTTGGAGATTTTGATGTAACCATTTCCACTTTGTTGTGAATCTCATTTCTAACACATTTTCTGTGAATTAAAGAGGTTTTAGTCTTGGTGGTGTGGGACCCACCTTGTAAGACTTGGTGTCACATATCCCTTTTAATTGTGCCATCTTTCTTTATGAGTTAAGACTCATTATCAAAGCTTCTTGGGGCTGCTATGTTAGAGACCTTTAAGTTTTATCCACAAGTCCTTAATTATCTTGTTAATCTTCCACCAAAATCCATAATTAATCAAATATCCACATAATTAAGAATTATCTCAAATTACTTAAAATACTACTCACTTTTAACACACTTTATGCCTCTTACTATCATTGTCATGTGGTACCTTGTATGTCACTAGTCCATAAATACGGGTTATTATAGCGCGGGCTGTATTTTATCTCAAATTGACAAACTTCGACGAAATTCACTCTCTTCGATTCGCTTACCCTCTCACCTTCAAGAATTTACTTATCACTTGTTTGAAGTAGCGTAATACTTATAATCTCAAAATAATCCCATTTTCAAGCTTACATCGATTAATCTTATGACGAAACTTTAATATACAAAACTGCGAGATGTAACATCTCATTTCCGAACTTTCATCAATTTACTTATGGTGTACTTTCATATATGAAAATATGAGGTGTAACACCATTCCCCCTTTTGGAACATTCGTCCTCGAATGTTGACTGATGCACTTATCATTATCATAACCTACAGCACTTGCAGATACTTTAGTACTTTCTTGTCCCTCTAAGGTAATTGTTCTGTGAATAAATCTTAAGTCCAGGGTATCACCTGTAGGCCTCTTTCTCACCCCATGGCGTGTGGTCGGAATTCTTCTAATCTCGTAGCTATTGCTACCTTTTATCATGTAGTATGTACGTCTTTGTCCTTGTATGTGTGCCTATGCGATTCTCCTCTCCTCTTTCCTCCAGCTTTTACCCAATCTCTATGCTTCACTTTGTAAACATATACAAAGCTTGATAAACTGTCCCTCTGGGCATCTATGGGTATATTGAATTCTTCGTTCAGTACTTTGTTGTACTCACGAAATTGCTATACCTTATTTCGTTTGTCCATCCGTATAACTTTATTGCACCTAGGTAGGTCATATTATACCATAACTCTTACCTCAATTTATCCTTACTGAGGTCTGCTACCAAACTCCCAGTTACTTTCGTTGCTTATCCCATATGTATAAATCCAAGTAATTTAATGCTCCCTCATTACTGTTCATCTTAAGAATGATGGCTTAATCTCATCTCATATTTTTTGACTTTTGTCCATCCATTTTTGATTTGCCTAAATATTGATCTACAGTTTACCACTGTTAACTTGGAACTTCTTACGTAATTACTAGGGCTCACGTGGCATTGAGAAACATTTAAAGATTTTCTTGACCCACTTGGGGGCGATACTATACTTTCGTAACCGTATTTCATAGCATCCCAATGTGATTCACTTTATGTGGGTAAATTAATCCCATACAATTCATGAAATCCTCTTCAAGTCATTACTCAATCAAAGGCCCAAACGTCATTCTTTATCTATCATAATCACACCATCATTCTACTACCAGAGCATCATTCCATCTCTTCTAAATGCTACTAGTCTTAGACTCCTTTGAGTTCATTCAGGCTATACTGAGCTTTCTATAACTTAGAGAAACCATCAGCTTTTCTTGTTTTCATGGGCTTATTCCCGAGAACTTATCCATTCTCGTCACCTTCTCACTCGCCTTTTCTTGTCCATACTCCTATCTTCCTAAAACCTTGTCGCTCTATCATACTTTAGCTTGCGACCTACATATATCTATTTATACTACTTGCAACCTCCCTTCAACTTGCTTGCATCATAGATTTCCTTGTGTTATTCTGGAACATCAAGCGAGACATCACATCGTCTCTAACTCTACTTTACCCTCTTACTTAGACTTCTCGATACCTAGAGGTGCCTATGTTAAAGATATGCCACTGACGATGCCACTATCATTCCTGGACATTGAATCCCCGCGATTTCTAGCCTTCTATCAAGTATGGACTATTCACAACCTTTTACATTTGAGTATCTTGTACGTTATTCACCTTTACCTTACTAACTTTAAAGTCTTGCATAATATCTTCTATCTCTTTCATGACCTCCCTTTCACCTAGGTATAATTCACATCCACAACTTGAACTTCTATTATAATACTTGCACTTCTTTACATGATTCGGTGAGAGCTTCATACTGACTTCTTATGAGGCTGGTGCTCTTCTAACTGGATTTATCATTGAGCCATTATAGAATATGATTGTTGTACTATCTCTCTTGTACCTCTGATATTAAGAGTAATTCTGGGTCTAATAATCAAACTCATAATTTACTTCGTTGATGTAACTCTTTAGTTTCCTCTTCCTTCTGATTAGCCTTTATGTAGGCGTAAGCCATCTTCCGATCTGCAGCTCATGGTATTACTTTAGCCCTTCATGGACGCTATGGAATATTTAGGATACAATCTTCTAACAATTCAATCCTTTGTCTATGACCTGATTCTTTCTTTTAACTTATACCGAAGTCTTCTACAACTGTATGATTGTCAACATACATGATGCATGGCTAATACTCCAAAATCTTAAGTGCGTTCATAACGTAACTAACTCTAGATCATTTATCGAATAATTTCTTTTATTCCTTCTCAAATTTCCTTAAATGAGAGCAATTGCCTTTCCTGGTCGTTCTGCCATTCGTTGCATGAGTACTTGGCTTATCTTAATGCCCACACATGCCGGAGTTTTTTTTCTTTTGTGCAAATCATATGACTTCGACCATTACTTTTGGTTTCACTTCCCGCTCATTAGCCACGATAGGTGCCAGACCACTTTCTTATGGAGTGCATACAATGTTGTTATGAGACTGTTGTTATAAGACCATTTCCTCTTTAGGTCACTATGCTTAGGTTGAAGCCTTCTTTCTTATTTTCTTAGTTAATCTTTCATTGTAGTACTTAGGGAGGACCCTCTGACTCCTGTTTCCTGATAGAAATTTTTATGTTCGTGCTCACTTGTAATTATCCGTAGTTACTTACCTCCACACTTATCTGCTCGTATGGTTGCTTCTGAACTGAAGTTCTGATTGTCTTCCCAGTGGCACTCTCTTTTATTTCCATAACATTCATACGATACCTTTAACTACCCTAACTCCTATCTGAATATTTCTCAAGTATTACAATGACATTACTGCGAGGCTGAATTCACTATATTGGATTTTACCATGTTTATCTTTCACGATCTGTTGATTCATCTGTAACCTCCTGTTTAGCCATAACTAGGCTCTTCCTAAATTAACTACCAACTACTCGTTGGCCTATTCGCATATCAATGTTCCACGTAATCTTTCTTGGTTTATTTCCTTTGTCATAACTTACCTTTCGCACTGGCTCCTTATTTATCAATAACATCCCAGGCAGGAACCCTTACTTCCTTTCCTTGACGTCGTGTTTGTGTAATGTTCTAGAATCATAGCATATCTGTAGGATTTGAATAAGTGCAATTTCATCCCTTTCTTATTTTTGTCGCATTATTCCTTTACCATTCCATAGTTACTAGAACCATTTAATTCTGACTTAATATCACGTCACTCCATATTCCCCCCTTTAGGGGAGTACTAAGAGTTAGGGATATGACAATCTACCTATAGATATTCTACCTCTTCATTTTTGGCATTCTTTCATATCATCGATGACCCTTACTCTCCTTGTGGTAATCCTTCTAAACTAAGGATAACGAAATTCCTTACTCGCGAGGTGACAATTACTATAACTGGCACATACAGTCTCTTAAGCTTAACTTTGCTCACATTGCTTACTTTAGGGAAGCGTCTTCCTGAATGACCATTCTCTGAATTTCTCATGAATCTTCTTCTGTTGTTCATTATATTATTGCCGGTACGAAATCTGAAATTTTCATGATGTCGACCATTATCAAATCACTAAATCCCTAATTCATGTTTAGTTTATCTTGTTCACCAGCCCATACTGATCTTTATTATTCTAGGGTCTAGCTTTTCCTATTGGTAATCACGTTAGAGTTGCGAACTTATTTCTCAAAATGAGGACATGACTGTATGGCATATACTCTTTTGTTGTCTTAAGGCTGTCACGACCCTAAACCCGGACCCGGTTATGATGGCGCTTCTCGTGAAGACAAAGCCAGCCAATTAAACCCAATTCAATTTTTAAAACAGTTAAACAACATAAAAGTGGTCTAAAACATGATTTAATGATACTAAGTAGCAAATAATAGCAAATAACTGCGGAAGTACAACCCGACACAGACCTAACCGGGGTGTCACAAGTCACGAGCATCTAACAACACTAAGTCCTCAAATGTAACTACAAAGTTTAAATACTGAACTAAGGACATAAAGGAAAGAGATATGGAGGAGCTCCAGGCTGCGAACGCCAACAACTACCTAAAGACTCCTTGAAGATCCACCTGAAGCTGGAATGAATCAGCGCCCGGGAGCGGGACCAGCTACGCATGAATCTGCACACAGGGTGGAAGGAGTAAAGTGAGTACTCCAACTCAGTGAGTAACAAATGTAAATAACGACTGAAAGTAAGAAAACGCATAAGGCACAAGGCATTCTATAATGAAGCAGTAAAATCATTTAAAAAACAGTAAACCGGTGAAAAGTCAAGTAAAATCCTCTTTCATCAAGTAAACAAGTAATTGACAGGTAGTTAAGGTAAAGTAAACAAATGAAAGTTGCCCCTCGGGCACAATATCAACAAATCCGCCCCTCGGGCAACATCTCAGAACAATACCAGCCCCTCGGGCTCAATATCACATCACAATGGGTACCTGCGCTCACTGGGGGGGGGGGTGCAGACTCCTGGAGGGGCCCCTTATGGCCCAAGTGCAATATCAAGTCATCTCGTGGCATCATCACTAGGCTCTCGACCTCATATCAATCAAGCCACCTCGTGGCATACATATCTCAGGCCCTCAACCTCATAATTAGTATCAAATGTTTTCTCACAACATAGGCCTTCGGCCGTACTCAGTCAAAAATCCTCACAAGCCACTCGGGCAATAGTAAAACATGCTTCTTAGCCCAAAATATCATTTAAAAGATCATATAAGTGTTAAAACAGAGTAAACCTAGCTTAGTACAAAAAATAATGAAATATAATATGACTGAGTTCAAGTATAAAGTCAAAACAGTGAAGAAATACTAATAAAAATCCCCGAAGGATTCAAATAGTTGGCACAAGGCCCAAATATGGTATTCAACCCAAATAATGATGATAGCAAATAGATTTCAGTCAAATACGTAGTAAAATCATCAATCGGGACGGATCAAGTCATAATCTCCAATAGTACACGACCCCACACTTGTCATCAAGCGTGTGTCTCACCTCAATATAGCACTACGATGTGCAATCCGGGGTTTCAAACCCTCTGCCTTACTTCACACAACCCAAATATGGTATATCTACTTGCATTCTAGCTCAGCCAGATAAGGAAAAAGGCCAACAAAAATTTAGATTTCTTAGTTACATTCTTTTCGTTCATATTGATTTTATTTCTTTCAATGTACAAACTTATGTAAGTTCAATGGTTATTAAACTTACGTAAGTTCAATAATTATTTAATGCTTTTCAGTTATTACTGTGATATATTTGATTGAACATAGCTTAACTTACATTACATTTTTGTTTTTCCACTGTTTGTGGGACAACATTGTCGGAAATATTCAAGAAAACATGATCCTGGATAGGATGAAAAAGCTTGTAGAGACGTTATATTTGTGAACTGAATACCAAGGAGGAATATCAAGTTAAAGACATAATATTTGAGAACTGAATATCATAGGCCTAAATCATTCGGAGAAAAATAAAGATAGAATTGATTAAAAACTTAGTAGGCGTTTGGATATAAAAATTGTAATTTTTGAAGAAAAAAATAAGATAGTATTTCGAGTTAAGTTGAAAAATAATATTTGAAATTTAAAATTGTGTTTGTACATGTATTTTACTTAAAAAAATATCACAATTTTATGAGTCGGGAAATTTTTTTTTTCAAAAATCTCCAAGTACTTGCAAATTTTATGGAACACATTTTTGAAAAAAAATTTCGAAAAAAAGAAGAAAAAAAAATCTATGGACAAACATCATCCATTACTAGTACAGTTGAGTTCTCCAGGTCGCCAAAAAGCCAAATCAACAAATCCATTACCTGGATTATAGGGTACAAGTACAACTAGTACATATAATCAATGAACCTGTTGCATATCAATTAATATTATAAGGTTTTAATTAAGCATACAAATTAATATTATCAGTAGTAGAAAATAAAGAAGTTGAGGAAAATCAAATAGGACTCGGGCAGGGGCGGAGGTAGTGTGGTAGCTATGGGTTCGGTCTAACCCAATAGCTTTTGTTTAAACTTTGTATTTGTATTGAAAAAATTATTAAATATATAAAAATATTTAATTGCGAACCCAACAACTAAAACGAGTTAGGGTTCGATGATGAGATTAGAACTCATAACCTTAAAATCATGGCTCCGCCTCTGGACTCGGGCATCAACTTCCCTAGTCGCTAGGAGTCCTAATTTGCATGGGATTGTTACTGAAAGTAGAAACTTGATCGAACACAATTAACTTTCCAAATCCAGCTCAAAAAGGGAAAAAAAGAACATAGCATATCATGTTAACCCTTTACTCTCAGAAGTTAAGCAGGAGCAAAAGAAGAGCATAAAACTATTCGGAAAACCGATTATTGTTACATTACAAGAAGAACAAGATGCAAACCTAATACTACAAGAAGCAGCAGCTAGCATTAATACAAAGAGATTTGCCTCCACCAATTTTTCTGTTATTCTTTTATGTATGACCAAAATTAGATTTTTAAAAACCGTACCAATCATGTCGGTTTTTCTTCGGTATCGGTACGGTTCAGTTAATTTTCGGTATTTTTTAAAATGTCACGTAAAAGTCACTAGTAAAAGCGGAATGCAACAACATACATACTTTTATAATATTGAGCAAAACTCTCTAGACATTTTTACTATTTAAAGGGTAATGAATTCAGAAAACATGAAAGATGGCCAGAGTATAGACCATCAATTATTCTACAACAACGTAAAATAAATCAAGCAAATACAAAAAATATAAATCACACTAGTGGAAAGATATTAAGTAAGTTGAGACTCAAGAATAAGTTTTATAAAAGATTGAATATTCAAAATATAAATTTTAATCATACGAAAGAAAAAATATTCAATATATTGTAGTTTGCTACTCATAATCGCTAGAATACCTTGTGTCTTGTTAGTGAATATGCTGAAAATAATTTAGTTTTAATAGTAGCATAATATGTTTGAGAATTAGGATTTTGAGTTTAATTACTTGTTGGCTTGTAACCATTTTCATAATTTCAAGGCCCAAAAATATTTTAAAATTTTATTATTTTTAAACTTAATATATAAATATATTTTTTCTTGTAAATTTATTCGGTATAGTTCGGTATTTTTTCGGTTTATTTTCATAAAATAAAAAACCTACCCTAATTATCGGTATTGTTATAGATTTATATAAAAACCTAAGGTTTTATTAAAAACCTAAAAATCGGTTCGGTACGGTACACCATCCATGAACAAACATCATCCATCAGTCAGGATAACAAAGAGTATAAATAGATTATACGATAATTATATACGATTATACATATATTATATATTTGATGACTATTTTAAGTTTAAACTCTTGGATAGATGACTATTTAAGTTAATTTTTCATTAAAAAAATATGTTTAACTCAACTTGTCCAAGTCTGGATATTTGTTTCTTTTTTGGTGTGTATTTCAGTACGTCTTCTAAAGATGGATTGTGATGCAAAATTCTCAATTCAATCACTTGTACTACTAATATTATGAAGAATCTTAAGATTCGTCATCGTCAATTATTAGCTAATAGTTCAAAAATTCAAATTGCTATCCTATTAATAACGTTTGACTCAAAAGAGAAAAGGAGATCGTACTTATAGACTTTATACTTTTAACAATTTGACTTAATGAAAACTGAATTTGTTCCATTTTCAACATTACCACAGAGTGAACCAGCATTGAATATGATGCACGTAACGATGTTCCTAATGAAGAATCATAGATGGGTTTTTGCATATGAGTATTATTAAGCAAAGGGAAAGGGGCCAAATTTGTCTCTGTACTATGCGAAAAGGATCAATCTTACCCTCCGTTATACTATCAGTACGAAAATAACCTTAACGTTAATTAAATGGCGCAAATATACTCCTCCTCCGTCAAAAATGCCCAAGGTGGACACTACATCCCGCGTGGCACTAACAATTTACTTAGGTGGACATCATGTGATAAGGTGGCATGTCACGTGATGTCCCCCTCAGTAAATTCTTAGTGCCACGCGAGATGTAGTATCCACCTTGGACATTTTTGATGGAGGAAGGGTATATTTGCATCACTTAGGTAACGTTAGTTGTATTTTTGTACTAATAGTATAACGAAGGATAAGATTGACTTTTTTCGCATAGTAGAGGAACAAATCTGGTCTTTTTTTGCCAGCTTTGAGTGGATCAGTCCAAATTGCAGCATCAGACTCAAACAAAACTTTTTGGTTAAAATAGCTCAGACTAGCCAGTTTTCGGATTAGTCATTGAAAAATAGTCAACGTTTGCAAAGTCATTGAAAAATAGCCACTATTTTGAATTCAGAAAAATAACTTTTTGAATCCAGCTCAATAATATATTTTTTAATAATCGTGGTGTCGAGCCGGCTTGTGCGCACCTCGACTAATTTCACATGGTACATATATCCACTAAGGCTTGGATAAATAAAAATAATTTACCTAGTATTTTTGCCTCCATTGAAATTTGAACCTGAGACCTCATAGGTCTCGACTCATATTATTGACTAGTAGACCACACCCTACACGCTAATAATACTTTATATGACATGGCACCCATAAAAAATAGGGGGTGGGGGTGGGGGTGGGGTTTAATTATGACCACACACCATTCAAAAGGGAGATACTGTTGATCTCTAGTACTTTAGAATTTATTCTCAACTCTGTTTTGCAATATCATTAAGAACGAGGATAGATAATACATGTTTAAATCGAATCAAAGGAAATCCACGAAAAAGGATATCTGAGTTCAGGGACGGCTCAAGGAGTGAGACTAGTAAAAACATTTACTTTAGGAGACCCCTAAAAAATTTTAATAATGAAATATTTTAAAACTTTGAATTAAACTATTCAAATAATCATATTAGTAAATAAAGTTATTCACAACAAGATCCAGAATAATGTATTGCAAACATATGACTAACATTATATTACCTTGAATTAACCTTACCGGAGTAAATAATAAATATATAATAACAATAATATTTGAAGTTAAAAACTCTGTCTTATAAGAATACTACAAATTGCAAAAAAAGAAAACTAATTTTATTGCATGTATTTATATCTATATATAAATTCTATTTAAAAGTTTAAGACCTCAATTAAAATTAAGCTTTAGATCACTAACTTTTTAGACGCATTTGTCTAGGTTAGAAGTCCAAAATCGAATTAAAAATATTTCCCCAAAGACACTCTAAATCAACTCGACACAACACCAAAATTCAAGTTATGGGTTAAAATTATACAAATCAATTATGTATACGCAAATTTATGCAAGACAAATCTAGATTCTATACAAAATAGCCAAACAATTGCAAGAAACTCACATTAAATTTTCTACGTAAAATAGCATAACACAAATAATAATAATAATAACAATAATAATAATAATAATATCAGGGAGCATTCGAGAAAGTATATCACTAACCAAAAATTCTTGCAGCATGTTTTACATAGGTTGTCGTGCACGGTTGGGATTGGGTGTGACTTACACTTTAAAATACTCTGTAACTGAAACCTACTCTCACAGTCGGAATATCGCATTTATATTATCAAGTGCATGAGCATCCTAAGCATTTGATTTTTTTTCCTCTAAGTGAGATCATAGTAGTCATGAGTTGTTTTCCCCTTATAAAACTGGCGATGGCGAACGTCGAAGTTATGACGGCAAGGAAACTAGTAAAAGTAGGAATTTCTGGAGAGCGACGAGATCGCCGACGCACTCTTCGCGATTTTCACATATGCCACATATTTCCTTCCATTCTTAATGGGTGTTATCATAATGGTTTCTGAGCCCGTCCACTGTCTTGAAGTTTCTGCATTCACAGTGCAAGCACTTTGGGTTCTCCTTTGTAGGGGGATCCAACAACAATTTAACTTTCTCTTTGTCCTTAAGTTCATCGTAGTCGACATGTCCCATGAATGCATTAATGAGAGCAAGCAGTGATGACCGAGAAGAGAGCAATGATGAGGGAGAAGAGAATAGTGGAACTTATTTAACAATGAGGGAGAAGAGAGAGAAGTAGAAAAATATATACCAGTACAACTGATTTTGTAACGGATTCTCCCTCCAAAAATTTTGTGTGCGGGGTGGGGGGAAATACCAAGAAAGTATTATTTTTGTTTTTAATCTTATCCTTTTGGGTTCCGTTCGGGAAAAGTTAACTATCTACATCTCAAGTACATTTGTCCCAAAAAATAGAAAAATTAATGTAGCATTCATTTAATCAAAGGTGTTATATCTTGTCAAATATACTTGTAATCTTGTTCAACACCATTGTTTTAGCAATAATCCTTCCCGCATTAGTTAAAATCTATTTTACTGCATAATCGTCTTTCTTCTGTTTCAAATTGATTTTCTACAACTTATAATGTACTTACTGATACTTATTTCCGAATTCTTGGCACAAAAACTAATGCAATAAACATGCCTAAATATAGCCGAGAATGGCTCACCTTGTCTACAAATCTGACTACTTGCGAGCAATCCAAGATGGAAAAGCCTAATTGCACTTGTAAATAACTCACTAAAATCCAAGTGGGAAAGCAGAAGAAACAAATTATGATATTTATTCTAGACATTATTGCAAATAGAACAACTTAAATTTCTGAAGAGTATCAGCCAAGGAAATGACATCATTCAAAGAAGCTGCTATCACAAGCTAGTCTAAGTTCAAATGTCATCAAAATGGATTTCGAGCTAAATATTCGTATACATTTAATGAATTTCTTAATACAAATATAGGGTGTGGAAAAAATATCGAACTTAGGAAGTGAATCCATACTTGAAACAATAATATGCTCAAATCCATGAAAGAAGCAAACATATAGAGTTTCCCGATTTATCCTTTTTTTTTGTCCAAAAGAAACTACTTTATATTAATATTATGGTGGCATAGTACAAGGATCTAAGTTAAACGAGGAACAGGACAATAGTGGCCTTCTAGAGTAGAAGAACTACGGGAACGACCTCGTGGTGGGTCGTTACAAAAAGTGGGGAGGGTGGTGGAGCTAGAACTATATAATCTCCTGAGATGAGTTGTACAAAAAGAGGTGTCAGGTTGACGCAAGACATAGTCAGTAGTAGATATTATGTGTCTAACAAAAAACATTCCTAGCCGATCTTCTTCCAAAGTCGTTTGTACTGTAGATGGCGGAGTTGTGTAAGTAAGGAAGTCTTCAGAGCTGTCCATGGTGCAACCAAAATTGGCAAGTATATTAACCACCCTATTTTGCTCCCTGTACGTATGTAATATGATGGGATCATCCAGCTGTTGCAGAAGGTACGTGCAATCCATTAGTAGATTAGTAAATAAAGGATGAGAATTGTGTTGTAAGAGAGAAAGTACTGCCTGAGCGTCTATGTTAACTTCCAGTGGTTTAATTCCATGAAGAAAGGCTATTTTAAGTCCATGTATGAGTCCAAGAAGCTTAGTGTGGATAGTGGAAGAAGTGAAATATGAGCCCGTATAGCCAATGAACCATGAACCTTGTGAGTCTCTAATTACGCCGTCGAAACCCCCTTGATATGATTGTAACTTTGCAGCTTCGTCGCAGTTTAACTTATAAAAGTTTGTTGGGGGAGGGTGCCATTTAATGTGCATAGGAATTCGGGTAGGAGGTTGATTATGTGGTAAGGCAACATAATAGTATTCAACAGCCTTTTTAATGACATATGCCGATGTTAAAGGTGTTTTGTGAGATCGAAAAATGGAGGTATTTCTGTTAAGCCAGATATGCTAGAGACAGAAAGGTATAATGATAGAATTTGGGATGTGGAGAGTATTTTGCGTAGAAGTGTGGTTGATAAAGTGTTGTAACCAAAATATGGGTGAAGAGGATTGGTAATTAATGTTAAAGAGGTAGCTATGCATGAAAAATTTTGTCCAAAAACGGAGGGCATCTGTGCATTGGAAAAGCAAATGAGGAATAGTTTTAGGGCATGATGAACAAATGATGCAGTTGTCATGTGGAATGAGTCCAATGTGATTGTAGTAGGCATTGGTAGGCAATCTGTTGTGGCAATAGAGCCGTAGGAAGTGTTTTATCTTAGGGGGAAGAGGTAGTTTCCATAGCCATTTAAAAGAATATTCAGTAGATGGAGAGAGGAGTGAATGGTAAAGTGATTTGGTGGTGAATTTCCCGTGAGGTGTAAGGGACCAGATGAACGAATCATTGGGATGAGTAAAGGTGGGTATATATAGTGCGTAGATAAGTTCTCTGATGTTGTTAGGTAATTAAAAAGGTAATGTTGAGAAGTCCCAGTGGTGAGAAGAGAGATAGGTGCTGACTTTTGTAGAAAGATATTGTAGTGGGAGTGGGCCTGATATGAGGTTTCGTAGTGGCATATTTGCAGCGAGCCAGGAGTCTGTCCAAAAATTAGTACTCTTACTGTTACCTATTATCCATTTAAGCCCATTTTGACAGAGGAGCTAGCTCGTAGTTAAATTTATCCAAATAAAGGAAGTATGTGAAGGGGGCTTACGCCAGAGGGTAGATATTTGGATAGAAAAGTGTATGCCCAAAGGGATGAGGGATTTTGTAGAAGGCGCCAAGCTTGACTAGCGAAAAGTGGGGTATTTTTAAGTTGGATCGGCTGAATTCCCAAACCACCCTGAGTTTTATGGGTGGTGACTTTACTCAATTTTAGAAGGTGCATTTTTTTCTTGATAGTAGTGGTTCCCCAAAGGAAGTTCCGTTGGTAACGTTCTAACTGATTAACAACAGATTTAGGTAATTGTATATATTGCATGAGATGGTTAGCAGACTATTAAAGGTAGAGTTAATTAAAATGGTGCGACCCGCTGTTGTGAGAAATTTTGTTTTCCAGCCCGCCAGTCGAGATTTAAAATTGTCAATGAGGAATTGAAAGTGACGTTTGGAGGGGCGTGTTGTGAAGATGAGAAACCCTATATACTTCCCAAAAGTAGTGCCTTCATGCATATTGAAGGAAGTTAGGATAAAATTCTTATCACATCGCCTACAGTTTTTGGAAAAGAATATTTTTGATTTCTCAAAGTTGATTTTTTGACCCGAGGCAGTATTAAAATCATTGAGAATATCAATAATGGTATGACAACTCTTTGTAGATATTGTAGCGATAAGAATCATATCATCTACAAAAAATAAATGTGAGATGGCTGGGCCATTTCGAGCGATTTGAATTGGTTTCCAGAGTTGATAGTCAACGGCCATGTCAATTTTTCGAGTGAGTAGTTCCATGCATAATATAAATAAATAAATAAATAAGGAGAGAGAGGCTCACCTTGACTTATTCCTTTGGAGGGACTAAAAAAAGGCGTAGGAGTACCATTTATTAAAATAGAAATGGAGGACGTGGTAACACAAGACATAATAAGCTTTATGAGATTTATTTTTGGAGGGGGGGGGGATTAGTGAAGTGCTTGACGAATAAAAGACCATTCTAGTCGGTCGAATGATTTTTCAAGGTCAAGTTTAATAGGCATATAGCCCGTCTTACCAGTTTTTCGTTTAAAGTGAGAGATGATTTCTTGGACAATAATCGCATTGTCCGCTGCTCGACGATTTTGTTGAAAGCTAGATTGTGTGGGGCTATAATATTAACTAGTAAAGGCTTAATAAGTTGAACTATAATTTTAGTAATTATTTTATAATAGTGGAGCATAAACCGATGGAGTGATAGTGGAGGCATGGCGTACCTTAAGAATAAGACAAAGATAAGTTTTATTAATGTCGACAGGTATTGTAAAGTCAGTAAAAATATTTTTGCAAAAAGATGATACTTTTGGATCGATATCAGCCCAGAAATGTTGGTAGAAGTAGGGGTGTAAGCCATCGGGACCCGGGGCTTTGAACGGTTTGAAAGACTTCATTGCAGATAGGATTTCGTTGTTAGTCAAAGGTTGAAGTAGTTCAGAATATTGATTAGGTGTAAGACAAGTATGATAGTTACTAGAAAGACGCAAGGAGGAGTGGGTCAAGTCAGTAGTGAAAAGACCGTCATAATAGTGAAAAATAGTAGAGCGAATTTGTTGAGCATCGAAATACCAGTTACCAGTACTATCTTTTAGGGCAGAGATGCAATTTCACCTATGACGTTGGAGGGTAGAAAGGTGGAAATTTTTTGCATTAGCATCACTTTCTTGTAACCAATGGATTCGGGATTAAGTTTCCAGAATTCTTCTTCTTGTTGTAGAATAGTATTATAATCTTGTAAGAGATTAGTTTCTAGGTTTTGTAGAAATCTACTAGTAGGGTAGTTTGGAGAGGATTGAATGTCGTCCGAACGGTCTAACAAGTGTTTTTTCCTATGCAAAATATTACCAAAAGTGGTTCTATTACATTCACTCACATCTTTAGTAAAAGAGTCAATATATTCTAATAAATTGGTCTGACGATGCCAGCTATGTCGAAGAATATGGATAAATTCAGGGTGAGAGGTCCAGATAGTTTCAAATCGAAAGGGTTTATTTGTTGGGGGGTTCGGGGAGTGGAAGTGAGAAGTAAGGGGTTATGGCCAGAATGTGTTCTAGGCAAGTGTCAAACAGATGCTTCCGAAAATAGAGTTATCCAATCATATGTAGCAAGTATTCTGTCAAGTCTTTCTAATATATAACAACTATAGTGACATATATTTGTCCAAATGTATTTGCTATCAGTAAATCCAAGAACAACTAAATGACAATAGTTTAAACAGTAAGCAAACCGATTTGAACAAGGATTACTAATTGGTTGGCCACCAAATTTTTCTGTAAAGCACAAAATTTCATTGAAATCTCCCCCCAACAAGCTAAGGACCTTTATATGTATCAGCTAAATACATTAGATTGCGCCACAATAATTAACGTGTGTGATAGTGTGGACTGGCATAAATTGCGAAAAAGCCACTTTTGAGGGTTGGGAAATACCTAGATCATGACATGTACCTCCTGTTCAGTCATAGCAAGGTTCTCTACAGCTAGTAAATTATCGTGCCAGAGTATCACAATACCACCCGCTTGGCCCGTAGCCGGTACTTCATAAAAGTTAGTGAAATAAAAATCATCACGTAACACAGTATGATCATGCATATGAGTTTCAAACAATACAACTAAAGTCGGGCCATGATAGTCTAGTAATGAACGAAAATTACGACGAAATTCATTGTTATGGGCTCCACGACAATTCAAAAGCATAAAGTTCATCTCTATTTGAGTTGGGGTGGTTTCCTCTGAAGTTTCAGGGAGAGCATGGCTTATCGCACCCGGAAGGAGAGCTAGTTACATGTTTTGCTGGCAAGTTTTCTCGTGCAGGAGAGTGAAAGATTGTAAAAAAAGAAGACAAAATTTAGGAATTTTCTATGTATATTCCATTGTGTAATCATCAGCCTATATATACAAGTTATCATATCTATAAAGAATAAAAGAATGTATACTTGTCTAAATCCTATATGTTGTGAGAATAACTAACTAACCACTATTATTCTTTACAATGCTTTTTCACATATCTCACACATGTGAGAATAATCTGATGGAAAAAACAGAAAAAGAAGAATCCTCTAATCTAGACGGTGAGGATTTGATCTATCATGTGCCATGTGATTTGCTGAGGGAGCTCCACGTGTGAATTCTAATTGTGTAAAAGAATCCTTCTCATTTCTAGATAACTCCGAAGACCTTTGCTTTGTCTGAAAACTAGTGTCTTCTTCTTCTTCTTCAATTGAACATTCCTTTCCCTTGTTTCTATGATCAATTGAGGGAAAAGTAGAGGCGGAATTAGAGGAATTAGAGGAATTAGAGAGTGAGGAGTTCTTCTTCTCAACGTCCCCCCTCAAGTTGGAGGGTAAAAATGTTACCCCAAACTTGCATAGAATGGAATTGTGGGAAGGTCCAGAAAGGGGTTTGGTGAACAGATCAACTAATTGAGAGGAGGATGGAACAAAGGAAAGAGAAATGAGACCGGAGAGGAACTGCTGCCGGACAAAGTGGCAGTCGAGTTCGACATGCTTGGTGTGTTCATGAAAGACGGGGTTTCGAGCAATATTGATGGCTGCTTTACTATCAGAGAAAACATGCACTGGAAAGGAAAGAGAGATGGAGAGATCATCAAGTAGATGAGTAACCAAAGTTAATTCTGCCACAACCTGGCGCATTGAACGGTACTCTGCCTTTGCATAGGAGAGGCTGATGGAGTCTTGCTTCTTAGACTTTCAAGAAATGGGAGAACCACTAAGTGAGATGAAGAAACCACTCACAGAGCGCCTAGTTTCAGGACAAGACCCCCAGTCTGTATCACAAAAAGCAACTAAATCAAGAGAAGGTTGAGAGTTCAAAATAATTCCCTGGCTTGGATTGAGATTGAGGTAACACAATACTCGGAGAGCTGCGTTGAAGTGATAAAGGCGAGGACTTTGCATAAATTGACTGAGCTTGAGAACAACAAATGACAAATCAGGTCGTGTGTGTGAGAGGTAATTCAATTTACCCACAAGATGTCGATACACCGTGGGATTTGGAAGAAGAGGCCCTGCATCAGAGTGAAGTTTTGAAGAAGGTTCCAATGGAGAAGACACACTGGAAGTTGTTGCAACCTCAAATTCTTGGAGCAGATCTAAGGTGAATTTCCTTTGACATACAATTATACCTTCTTTTTCTCGCAATATCTCCATGCCTAGAAAATAATGGAGGTATCCTAGGCCTTTCACCTTGAATTCTGTATGTAAAAATGACTTTAGTCCTGCAATTTTGACTGAATCATTCCCACTAATGAGAATGTCGTCCACATATACTACAACAATGGATGTCAAATTGCCTTGTCATTTAAAAAATAAGGAATAGTCATTCATGGAAGAAGAATAACCTTTGAAACTCAAAGCACCAGCAAGCCGAGCATACCATTGCCGAGAAGCTTGTTTAAGCCCATATAGAGATTTTTGGAGGAGGCACACATAGTTAGGACTAGGAGGAGATAGACCAGCTGGAAACCTCATATAGACTTCTTCTTGTAGGTCCCCATGTAGGAAATCACTGCTGACATCTAGTTGATAAATAGGCCAATTCTTTTTGGTAGCCACTGTTAGTAAACATCTGATGGTAGTCATTTTGACTATGGGTGAAAAGATTTCTGTGTAGTCAATACCCTCTCTTTGTATATCCCCCCTCATGACCAATCTAGCTTTTAATCTCTCTATAGTACCATCAGAACTGTGCTTTACTTTGTACACCTATTTACAGGGTAAAGCCTTTTTGCCTAGTGGTAATAGAACCATATCCCAAGTGTGATTCCTTTCCAAAGCTTCAATTTCAAAAAGCATAGCTTGTTTCCATCCAGGATGTGCAAAAACCTGTGAAAAACTAGTAGGTTCTGAGATAGCTAAGATGGATTGTATAAGGTGTTGATTGTGATGAGATAAGGCTGTAAATGAATAGACAGTAGGGTTACTAGGTTGAGTAAAACAAGAGGAGGTGAGGTCTGTTAGATACACATTGTTGCATATGTAGTCATTGAGGTGTGTGGGTAGTTTGGAGACCCTAAGGGATCTTCTAAGTGCTGGTGAAGGTAGGTGAGAGGGGGTAGAACTGGAAGGTGTGTGTATAGGAGATAGGGAAAGGGAGAGTGAAGAGGAGGAAGATGGACTGAGGTGAGAGGGAGAAGGAAAGGGTGAAGAAAGAGAATCAGAACCTGGTGCAACATATAGAATAGGTTTAGTGGGCAAGGGAGCAGGTAGAGAAATAGCAGTTTTGACTTATGCAGGGATATGATAGGGAAAAATGGGGGGTGGAGTTGAACTGATTGAGGCAAAGGGATATTCGTCTTCATAAAAGACCACATCTCTAGACACAAGAATCTTCCTGGTATCTAGGTCCAAAACTTTGTATCCTTTTTGTCCTAAAGGATATCCCAAGAACACACAAGCTTTTGCCCTAGGCTCAAACTTGTTTCTTCCACTAGACTATGTGGACACATAACAAAGACATCCAAAACTTTTAAGAAATCTGTAGGCAGGCAACTTATTGAATAGAATGTAGTAGGGTGTCTGTCCTTGTAAAACTTTAGAAGGCAACCTATTGATTAAGTATGTGGCAGTCAACAAACATTCACCCCAGTAGCAGATAGGAACCTATGATTGGAACAATAGAGCCCTAGCTATTTTCAATAGATGTCTGTGTTTCCTTTCAACGATGCCATTTTGTTGAGGGGTTCCCACACAACTTGTTTGATGAAGAATGCCTTGAGAAAGCAGAAAGGCTGCTTCTTGTGAACCCTTCCCTAATTCAAATGCATTATCAGTCCTTAATTCCTGCACTTTAACCCCAAATTGTCTTTCAACCATGATAAAAAAAATTTTAAAACTGCAAATGCATTCCCTTTTCTACTCAGCAGAAAGGTCCAGGTACCTCTGCTAAAGTCATCCACTATAGTTAAAATATATTTGAAATCATTGTAGGTAGGTACCTTGTAAGGTCCCCAGGTATCAACATGAATCAACTCAAATATTCTTTTGGATGTTATTTGACTTAAATGAGAAAAGAGTCTAGTTTGCCTAGATTTAGGACACACATCACAAAAACAATTAGAATTAGAAAAGATTGAAATAAAATTGAACTGTTTCATTGCATGGAAAGGTAAATGCCCCAATCTATTGTGCCAAAGATTTACATTAGAGATTGCACTTGCAGAAATAGGAAAGGAAACTGAAACTTGACTGACATCATTGTGATTAGAAAATTAAACTACATTAGGTTGTGAACTACATTAGGCTGTAACAACTATAGGGGTATCAAATTACTAAGTCATACCATGAAAGTTTGGGAGAGAGTGGTAGAAATGAGAGTGCGTAGGACGGTGTCTATTTCAGACAACCAGTTCGGGTTCATGCCGGGGCGATCTACCACAGAAGCTATCCACCTTATTAGGAGGATGGTGGAACAGTACAAGGATAGGAAGAAGGATCTCCATATGGTGTTTATGGATCTGGAGAAAGCGTACGATAGTGTTCCTAGGGAGGTCTTATGGAGCTGCTTAGAGGATAAAGGGGTCTCGGTTGACTATATTAGGGTGATTAAAGACATGTATGCTGGAGCTAAGACTCGGGTTAGGACAGTAGGAGGCGACTCTGAACACTTTCCAGTTGTTACGGGGTTGCACCAAGGGTCTGCGCTCAGCCCATTCCTATTTGCCCTGGTGATGGATGCACTGACTCATCATATTCAAGGGGAGGTGCCATGGTGCATGCTATTTGCTGATGACATTATTCTAATTGACGAGACACGAGGCGGCGTCAACGAGAGGCTAGAGATTTGGAGACATGCTCTTGAGTCTAAAGGTTTCAAGTTGAGCAGGACGAAGACGGAATACCTCGAGTGCAAATTTTAAGTTGAGCCGACGGAAGCGGGAGTTGAAGTGAGGCTTGACTCTCAAGTCATTCCCAAGAGGGGTAGTTTCAAGTACCTTGGATCGGTTATTCAGGGTATCGGAGAGATTGACGAGGATGTCACACATTGTATAGGGGTGGGGTGGATGAAGTGGAGGTTAGCTTCAGGAGTCTTGTGTGACAATAAAGTGCCACAGTTACTAAAAGGTAAGTTTTATAGAGCAGTGGTTCGGTCTGCCATGTTATATGGAACTGAATGTTGGCCGGTAAAGAACTCACACATCCAGAAGATAAAAGTAGCAGAGATAAGGATGTTGAGGTGGATGTGCGGGTATACAAGGATGGATAAGATTAGGAATGAAGATATTCGAGAGAAGGTGGGCGTGGCCCCCATGGAGGATAAGATGCGGGAAGTAAGACTCAGATGGTTCGGGCACATTCAGAGGAGGAGCACTGATGCACCGGTGAGGAGGTGTGAGCGACTGGCTATAGTGGGCATGCGGAGAGGTAGAGGGCGACCTAAGAAGTATTGGGGAGAGGTGATCAGACAGGACATGGCGCGACTTAGGATTACTGAGGACATGGCCCTTGACAGGGAATTATGGAGGTCGAGCATTAAAGTTGTAGGTTAGGGGAAACTTGTGAATATTTCTACAGCACAATAGAGTGAGACTAGCCAGTTAGGAGTTAGACTAAGAATGTCATTGGTCGTCTATAGATGCATGGCTTTACCTGCTAGTTGTACTATACCAACCATCTATTTCGTATTTCGTATTCTGTATTTCATATCTCTTATATTGCTGGTATTTTATTATGCATTTTTATGGTACTAATATATCGGCTGCTGGTGCTTTTTTGAGCCGAGGGTCTCCTGGAAACAGCCTCTCTACCCTTCGGGGTAGGGGTAAGGTCTGCGTACATATTACCCTCCCCAGACCCCACTTGTGGGATTATACTGGGTCGTTGTTGTTGTTTGTTGTTGTTGATTATGCATTTTCTTTTCCCTTTTTTAGGCTCCAACAGGTATAATCCTTCCTTTGCTTCACCAAAAACTTGAGGTCTCTTCATTAAAGGGGCATGCAATAGACATTGACTAGATGTAAGTGAAATGATGTAATGAAACTGTAGACAAAACCTATTGACATATAGAAGGTTATATCTAAAGCTAGGGATATGCAGAACATTTTCCAGAATGTATTCTGGAGATATAAGAATTCTGCCTGCATGAGTGATTGTTAGCTTGAAGGAATTGGGAAGATTAATATGCAGAGGAGAAGGTAAAGGAGTTAGAGAAAGGAAAGCATTAGAGTCAAAGCACATGTGTTCTGAAGCCCTTGAATCAATAATCCAAGTACTAGAGTTAAAAACTAAAAAATAAGAGCCAGTATATTTAATAATAGTACCATCCACAGCATGTGCATTGATATCTGGATTAGAACTTCCTGCATCAGCACCTTGACCTGCTTGATTAGCTGCACTAACTGTAAGAATTGGTCTTTGGAAAGGTGTTGAGACAAAGGCTCACTATAGTTGTTATTGTGTTCTTCTGTTGTTTCAGCTGAAAATGCCCCATTTCCTCCAACTTGAAACTGGCTTCCTTTGGTATTGGTAAACTCAAAATCCTCAGGGAAACCTATGATTCTATAGCAGTCATTGATTGTGTGCCTTATCTTCTTGCAATAGCTACAAGACACATTGGGATTGAATTTGGTTTTCTTTCCCTTGAAGGTTGGATTCTTCTGTGCTAGATTTCCTGTTTTCTGCATATGGTTCTTCTGGATTTGTCCAAAATTCCTTTGTCTCTGTTTTCCATTTTTCTGTGGATAGTTACTTTGAGCCATAAAATTACGTTGATTTTCCACCATGAAAGATGATGAATCAGCAGAAATTAGAGGATTTGCATAGATTTCTCTCTGGTTTTCATCTTGTAGAGCCAAAGAATAGGCATGATTGATATTGGGCAAAGGGTTCATCATCAAAATATTTCCTCTAGCTTGTCCATAACAATCATTCAATCCCATGAGGAATTGAATGAGCCTTTCATCTTCTAAGGACTTTTCTAACTTTTCTTTTCCCTCACAAACACAAGTGCATAGACACTTAACATCACAATTCAGAGAATCTAGCTCATCCCATAAACGTTTGAGTTTGGTAAAGTATCCTGTTATGTCAGTTGTTCCTTGAACTAACCCTGATAATTCTTTGCACGGGTGATAGAGCTTGGCACCATTTGACTGTCCAAACCTATGTTCAAGACTGTTCCACAAATACTTGGCAGATTTTGAGTAAAAAACGTTGTCTCCAATGTCTTTGGAGAGGGAGTTTAGAAGCCAGGAGGTGATCATATCATTTCATCTACTCCAAGGTTGAAAATCCTTGGAAGTAGCAGCTGAAGCTGGGCATGTTTCATTGATGAAGACTAACTTATTCTTGGCTGAAAGTGCAATTAGCACAGACCTCCTCCATCCCTGGAAACCTCTACCAGTGAAGATTGCATTCACCAAAGTCATTCCAAGTGTATCAGAAGAATGGAGAAAGTAGGGATGGTTTGGATCGAAGATTACTGCATTTCCAGATCTAGTTTGGGTGATAGTAGTTTTAGTGTTGCCAGACATGATGATGAAGATGAAGAGAAAAAATAAGATAGAACAAAAAGAATAATGGATCGAGCTTCACTGCTCTAATACCATGAAATATTGTAAAAGAAGAAGACAAAATTTAGGAATTTTCTATGTATTTCCATTGTGTAATCATCAGCGTAGATATATAAAAGTTATCCTATCTATAAAGAATAAAAGAATGTACACTTGTCTAAATCCTGTATGTTGTGAGAATAACTAACTAACCACTATTATTCTTTACAATGCTTATTCACATATCTCACACATGTGAGAATAATTTGATGGAAAAAATAGAAAAAGAAAAATCCTCTAATCTGGACAGTGATGATTTGATCTATCATGTTCCATGTGATTTGCTGAGGGAGCTTCACGTGTGAATTCTAATTGTGTAAAAGAATCCTTCTCATTTCTAGATAACTCCGAAGACCTTTGCTTTGTCTGAAAACCAGTGTCTTCTTTTTCTTTTATTGAACATTCATTTCCCTTGTTTATCTGATCAATTGAGGGAAAATTAGAGGCGGAATTAGAGGAATTAGAGAGTGAGGAGTTCTTCTTCTCAACAGAGAGTGGGGATGAGAACTATCGAGTATTTCCAAATGGCTGGATTTAGAGTGGGACGAATGGTGAGGGAACATTTGGTCATGTTTGTGGGACATTTGAGTCAATTTTTTTTGGCATATGGCTCCTTTAGAACAAAGCTTTGGAGTGTGTCTAGGATTGCTTGGGAGGTTCTTGTTTCTCTCAGTTCCAATAAAGTTGTTGCTAGGTCTTGTTATTGTGCCGCGATGTATAGTTCTAATGGTAATGGTGCAAGAGGATTCAAGGGACTTTGGGCGGAGAAGTAATAGTGGGGTCATTGGGTTGGCTGTTGGTGTCAACAAGTCTACTGGAATGGTGAGGTTCTGATAACGGGTCCAGGGTGTGAAGATTTATCCAAAGATTGGGGGTGGTAGAAAGGGATTTCCAATAGTGGAAGAAGTGTGTGAGGTGGGGGAGAGTTCATTGCCCAATGGGAGCATCCAAATGCATCCATCCCCAGTCACATTCCCTCTGATACTATCTGTGCTAGGTAAGATGAATTTTGCAGGACTATGATTATCTCATGTTCGTTGATTGTGAGATGTAAAAGGAGAGCTTGGCTTTGTAGACCTTGTTCCAGCCATGATTGTGGTGGAAGGTCTGAGTTCAGTTGGGTTACATACAGTTGCGGGTAAGTGTGGGGAGATTGTCCATGAGACATAGTGCTGGGTAGGAGATGGTTTGGGATAATCTGAGAAGTATATAGGGAGTGTAGGTTGAAGTGTGTTTCTGTAAGAGTGTTGCTGTTGGACGTTGCATGAGAAGTGTTTTTATGCAGGGAATGAGTAGGAAAAATATTATTATTATCATCTGGTGAAGGGAGAATTAATGATTGGCTGTGTGTATTGGCAATGTAGGTTTGGTCGGTAGGGGGTGGGCTGGATGAGTCAGCAAGGGAATTGACGTGTTGGTGATTTGAAAAAGAAGGGGAACATGTTGAAGAGTGCGTGGGATTTACTAGAGGTGAGTTAGTAAAACAAGGTTTCACTGCTGTTGTGAAATCATTAGGAATTTCAGAGGGAGGCGTGGCTAAGAGAGGTTGGTTGGATATACGGTTTTCATGTGGGGATGTTTCAGTATATTGTGGGGTGTGGTGTGGTCTTTGAGTAAAAGAAGAGAAGCGTGGCTTGCTAGTTATGAGAGGGGCCAAATTTAGGTTTGGGTTAATTTGGAATTGAGGTTGAGCCGGCCCAATATGGGTTTGAGTTGGAGGGATAGGGTTAAGATCTAAAGAGTCTATAGGTGTATTGGTAGTTAAAGAAGGAGTGGTAGTTGGCAGAGGATTAGGAGTATTAAGAGTTAAGTGATGGAGGTGATTTGTTTCTATTAAGTCCTCATTAATATGGAGAATAGAGAGAGTATTAAAATTAAAGAAGCGTGGTTTAGACGAGGAGGTGGTTTGCTGGGAGGGTTAGAGAACTTACCTGAGCTGAGTATGGGTTCCTCCGCTGAGTTGAAAGGGGCTGAGTTCTCTCCATTTTCTTGTTGTTCCATGTAGTATTGTTGGGGTTGTTTATCAGATGTTGTTGTTGTGCCAAAATATTTGGTGCGAGATTTTGCTTTTGGGGGGAATTTTATTGTTTTCCAAGGAGAATCGGTGATGGGTGGTTAGGTGGATTTGGGCGGAGAAGCTGTTGTGATGGATGTGGATGGTATAGAAATATTAGTGGGTGTATTATCTGGAACATGATACGGGCAGACCCTTGCATTGAGGCTAAAACGCCCGCATCGAATACAAAGAAGATTTAAGCCCTCATAGAGAATTGTTTGCTTATGGTTACCAATGTAAATATGAGTTTTCAAAGGCTTTTCGAGTGGAGCTTTGATACAAATGCGAGCATATCGTCCCCCAGAGGAGGAAGTGCATGTATCTATCTTCAATAATTGTCCCAATTTGTTGCTGACTTGCTGTAGAATTGTTAGATCATAATATTCAGTTGGCAATTCCAATAGTCTGGCATATAGCAGAGTAAGTAAGTTGGGCAGTTGATGCGGCAAATTTAGGCTCCCATCGACGCACAGATAGAAAATGGCCCAGTGTAAACCATGGTCTGTCGTGTAAAGTATGTAATATATTGTTTTCCTAAGTGAATTTAATAAGAAAAAAACTGAACCTAGATCAATAAGATAGAGTAGTTCAGTTGGTTGCCAAAGGGATTGTAGTTTAGTCTTTAAAAGTTGATGCCCAACGGCTTTGCCAAATAATTTGATGATAATGGAAAATTTCCAAGGGGAATAGAGTCGAGCCTTTTCATTTGCAGAGAGTGGGATGAAGTGTTCTGATTCATTGGGTTGTCCGATTCGTCGACCAAATCGAGATCAAATGGAATGGGTTAAGTGTGGGGGGTAGTAAATTATGTGGTGAAGTGGTAAGGAGTGTTTGAAGAAAAGAGGATTATTGTGGAATGGGAGATGGCAGGTCTACTTGCATATCTGGAGACTCTGGTGGGTCAGAAGAGTGTGTTGAATCTGGGGGAGAGGTTGATAGATTCATGGTGTTGGGTGATCAGTGAAAGAAGATGATCAGGGAAGGAGGAACGAATTGTGATGCGGTAGGGATTGGAGTAGAGAGCATTTTCTTAGTGCAGTTCTTTTGGTAAGCTAAATACTCCCTCTGTTCCAATTTATATGAACCATTTCCTTTTTGGTTCGTTCCAAAAAGAATGACTCCTTTCTAAATTTAGAAACAATTTAGCTTAAACTTATAATTTTACCCTTAATGAGAAGTTTTTATAACCACACAAATATTCTGGGCCCCTTTTTAACATGTTTAGGACCATAAATTCCAAAAATCTTTATTTTTCTTAAATTTCGTGCCCAATCAAACAGATTCACATAAATTGGAACGCATAAAATAATAAATATGTCTGACTGGTTCCCCCAATTTATCTAGTAACATAAAGTTGAACACATTTTGATAAATAGTCGAAAGAAATTCTTAAAGTAAACTTAAGTTGAAGACAAATCAAACGAAATCTTGAATCAAACTAAAGCGGAAAGGGAAGTTGAATACAAATCAATAAATAGTCAAACGAAATTGTTGGAACACGATAAACTAAACACATTAGATTAGCGTGTAAATCATGAAATGAGAACTTACTTATTCTTCCTGAAGCAGAAGACGAATGAATTGCGACTGGAATCACTGGTCGATGGTGGTTGTCAGTTGTGACGGAGCAACCCCTATATCACAATCTAAACCCCTCGTCTGATTTGGGAGAAAGAGCATGGAAAAATACTGCAGGGAGACTTTTTATTGTACACAATAAGTATACTTATATAGGAAATATTAGGTTTAACAAATAACCCTATTGGGCCTTAAAGAACCCCTTGTGGGTGGATCTAATTTTCCTACAGAAACTATTGAAGCAAACTTAAGCGGAAAGGAATAGATAAAGATACATTATTTTTGGTAAAGAAGAAGAGATTAAAATCCTTTTTAAAATAGTAAAATGAAAAGTAACTTTTGTATTTGCCAATGTGATTCTAATTTTTTTTAATTTGTAGGGGCCGCGCGAACGCAAGCCCCCATTGGCATAAATTATAATGTAGGCTCGACAACTTGGGAAAACCTTAGATGGGCACCCTCCAAAGTGCAATGGAGGTCACTAGCCTAGGCCATGGGCCTTGTTGATCACCCTTTCACTGCGTCCAGGTAAGTGATGTGATCGTAAATCGTAATTCAGTTTGCAGTACGTACCTTAATCTTAAATAGAGAATCAAAGCAACCAAATCAATCAAAATAGATCTGATTAATACAAAATAGATTCCAGTCTCAGTCTCTGAACTTATGTGTTTAACAACTTGTTTGAGTTTCTGAGCAAAAACGAAATCTGGAATGCCTACAAAGACAAAAGAGTGCCACCAGTTATTAACTAAATCCTCAAAATCAGGATGTTCCATCCACATATTTTCGAACTTTAAATATGAAACACCTCTAACCCACTGTCCACACTCCAGGATGAGAGGACAATGATCCAACACAATGCGTGGAAGAATGGACTGTTTAATAACACCAAAGAGATTATCACACCCCGATGAAAACAAGAATCTATCAATTCTTAAAGCTACTGTGTAAGAGATATTTCTTGACCATGTATACTTTCCTCCAAATAAAGGGGATCTATAAGATTCAATTCCTCAATGACTTCAGAAATAAGTGATTAAAACTGTCAGACTTGTCTCCACATAAACAGTTGCTCGAACATAATTGAAGCTGCGTTAAACAAGCCTTTCGATGTCATTAGACTTTATGAAAGTTACAATACATTGAGCGAGAATATAATGGGAAAGAAAACGAGAAAGGAGAAGAATTTACGCCATGTTTGAGCTGCCCGGCCATGAAGAGAAGGTCATAGGAGTGAGAATATAAATGGTGAAACCTTTTATTCTAGGGAAAAGTAAACAAAAAGTTGAACCATTATTTTTATAAAGTAAAATTTTTAAAATAAAAAGTTGAACCATAAGTCCATAACAAACTATGTCAAGGTTATAGCTTTTGGAGGGATGATTCTACTGATACAAAGGAAGGACAGGACACCTTCGTGACTATTGTAAAAAATAAGATGATCAACGTCATTCAAGACTTTATCAAAAACATGATCCGTAAAATATATGTGATTAGGCTGAACTCCTATAAACTTAGAAGACACCATGCAATTTGCTCCATTACGGCCCAAAAAGATTGTTGAATTTGCCAAGGTTTTAATCTACTTCAATTCACCCTTAATTACATCTAGTTCAAATATTTTAAATTTAAAGGTACCAATTGTACCCTTTCGATAATCTTTCATATTGGCAAAAGCAGCTTTTGTATTGATAAATCAGGTAATAAGTAATAGTGCACCTGATACTTCAACTAGGTAGAATTGAGTTGTGGGCTGACGAAATATATCATTCTTCACGCTAACAAGCAAGTGCGACTCAATTGGTTGATTAATGTTAAGCCCTGCAACATCCAAAACTCAAAATTCACCCCTGTAAGTCACATAATAATATTGGTGTAATGTACTAGAATTGAAAGAAGAGAATTAAGGCAAAAATTAGCAATTTTATTGATTGGTACTATTACATTCTACCTCCAACTCAACAACTACTAAGAATTACATAAATATAGTAATGGAGCTTGTGTTGCACGTTAATGGTGGAATCCTGTTAGAAGAAGAGAAACGAGATAAGGAAGATAATCAGAAAGAAGAAGAGGAAGGAGAAGGAGAGAGAATCGAAGAGGAAGGAATTGAGAAGATACCAGATTCATAACTGCCAGTCCTCATTTCAGTTGTGTATTTAACGGCCCAGCTAGATATAACAACCCACTGTTAGGACCGAAAAGTCAGGTGTCATGCGGAAGCTAGTAAAGCAATACTTGAACAACGATAAATCATACAACAAAAGAGAAATACCAAAAGAGACACAAACATTTAACGTGGTTCGGTCAAGTGACCTATGTCCACAGCGGAGATGAGCAATTCACTATATAAAAGATAGTACAAAATATCGAGAAAATAACCTCACAAAGAGACAAGCACAAGTGAAACACTTACACTTGTCCTGTAAAGTTCTCCCCCTAAACACGACTCTCAAACCCCATATGGCTACATTGTGGATGCTACTGAATGAGAAGGGCGGATCTTCAATTTATAGAACTTCAAACCTTTTCCTATAAGAAAAAGGACTAGCTAAATATGGAAGAATTATATTTTCCTTCTGGGAAAAGAAAAACTCAATTATAGTAAATATGTTGTCCTGAGTCCGGAACCTAAATAATGTGTGTTTGGACTCAAAATACACAAATAAGTGTATTAAAAAAATGACATTTCTATATATAGCGTGCAACAACAACACGCTATATATTAACGGTAACGTCTGCCGTTAAGTATAGCGTGTTGTTGTTACACGCTATATGTATAGCGCACAAACAGAAAACAATATCCTCTGATTTTGGCCCCACCAATAAGTGAACTGACAATCACAATTATTTCAATGTATAGCGTGTGTTTAGAAAATGCTATATATCCAAAAAATTCTACCCCCCGGACTAGCCATTTCCTATATAAAGTGGTCAGAGTATTTGGAAAAATCGTTCACATACAATTCTAATTCTCTTCAATATTTTCTTATTGTTAAACTCTGAAGTATTTTTTTCGCAATGTCTGAAGAGCGTAGAATAAGAGTTTCATTATATTGGGGGGTGAGGTTGTGACGGAGAATAACTCTGTGAGGTATAGTTTATCTCTACAGGGTTATGTTAAATTACCACTTACACTAGAGTACGATAAATTGATATCGTTGTTATGCAAAAAAATGGGAAAGAGGAAACGTTCAGTGATACTTAAAGTAACTGGAAGATATTCGTATTCCGTCACTCCGCAAGGGACTGCTTTTTACTCGGAGTTAAACATCTACGATGATGAAACTTTGAGGGATTTTCTGAGGACTCCGGATGAATACCGGGAATATCTTGTAATAAATATGTTGGATATGTACGTCAAGGTCGAAGATGTTCCAAACAATGAGGTGGTCGGACATGTTCCGGGTAGCCCCCAGTCATAGGCTGGCTATTCTGGAGGAGTTTTTGCCGGACATGTTCCTGATGAAAAAGTTTTCCTTGATTTAAACTTATCCCCGCCTGCTTTACATAATTCACATGACGAGTGGTAAGCTTTAATTTTCCTTTGTGGTACGATGTACAATTTTGTTGTATTCAATTTGTATTAACGCTCATATATTTAACAGGGGGTACATGCCAGATATGAGTTTTATAAATAATGAACCCGAGCATAGTTTTGGTGTGTCGGATCAAAGTGGTCCATCCGGGAGCTATCACCTACATGAAAATGTCCATCATGGAATTTCATCACATTACGACTTGTAAGTGAAGTGATACGGCTATATGAAAAGTATTTTGTAAATTTAGCATCTTATTAATTTGTTGATTGTGCAGTGAAAACGAGCAAGTTGAAGCAAATGTACTCACTCAATTACCTGAAGACGACGTATTAAATCGGGAGCTGGCAGATGCATAGAGTGAGGAAGAGAACAGTGATTACGACAATAATGCTGATGAATCTGGAGACGATACACCCTTTCATCGTGAGGATGGTGATGAGAAGGATGAGAAGGAAGGACCTGATTTGACGAGAGAGTATGCTCCACCCCCCCTAAGACGAAGAGTGCATGAGTCCCAAGTGTCGTTTCATTCAAGGGAGGTTCCTTACCTTGATAACTTGCCAAACATGCCGGATGTGGAAGCTCTAACAAGGGATTTTGATGAAATTCGGACAACAATGTGGGATGAGTCTAGACCAACGGTGCTGGCAAAGGGCATATTTTTTCCTGATAAAGCGCGCCTAAGCAGGGCTTGTAAAATGCACAACATAAAAGAGTGTCGTGAGATGACGGTATGGGAGTCAAGTCCGGTTGTATACAAGGTTGTTTGTCTCAGGTGGTTTTGGCCATGTCATTGGATGTTGCGTGCGATGAAGAAGAATACAGGTCTGTGGAAAGTGGGTAAATACATTCCCACCCATACATGTAAAATGGACACATTCAACGGGAATCATTTTAATTTGGATATTGATTTGATTTCTCTTGTTCTTATTCCACACATAGAAGCAACCATAAGGTATAAAATCAAAGAGTGCATTACAGCAGTCCACCAGAAACATGGCCATACAATTACTAAAAGAAAGGCATATCTCGGGCGAAAAAAGTGTGTTTGAAATAGTCTATGGTAACTGGGATAAGTCATTTGCAGATCTCCCTAGGTACATGGATGCACTGCAGCTAACCCCGGGACGGTTGTTGAATGGAAGATTGAGCGTATTCCAGGTAAACCAGAATATATGTTCAATTACGTTTTCTAGGCGTTTAAACCAGCAGTTGATGGTTTTTCGCATTGTCGGCCCTTAATATCCATAGACGGCACTCATGTCTATGGAAAGTACGATATCAAACTGTTGATAGTCGTAGCAGTAGATGCTAATGGACAGATATTTCCTCTAGCTTTTGCTATTTGTGCCAATAAAGCCAAGAGACGTGGACGCTGTTTTTGAACCACTTGAAAGAGCACATTGTGAAACAGCGTTCTGGTATTTCTCTAATATCCGATCGGCATGGTGGTATCTTAAGTTCTGTGAGAACTTGTCTGCATGGCAAGAACCTTATGCCTATCATTGTTACTGTGTTAGGCACATTAAAGCTAAATTCTGGATGCACATGGAATATATTAGGCGAAGACGAGGAAGCCTATCGTTGGTTAAGGCGACATGACACTGAAAAGTGGACGTTGCATGCGGATGGTGGCAGACGATGGGGAACTCTGACTATAAATGTGTCAGAGTCTTTCAACAGGTTATTGAAGTCTGCAAGAGGATTGCCTGTCACAGCCATAGTGCGGTTGTCATTCAAGCAGATGGCGAAGAGGTTTGTTGAAAGGCCTGCAGCTGCAACATCATTGATGGAAAAGGGTGTTGAATTTATGCTAGTGCCTATGAAAAGATTTGAGAAATATAGACGGCGAGCGCATTGGCATTCATTTTTGCAGTATGATAATGAAAGAAATGTTTTTGAAGTTCGCACCGCTATCCATCAAAATCGAGGTAATAATGTACATACTGTAAATGAATCTAGAAGGTTATGTTCTTGTGGAAAATGGTTCATCTACCACATGCTTTGCTCACATGACATCAAGTGCTTTCAACAAGTTGGTTTGGGTGTAACCAACTATGTTGATCAATAATATAGTGTTGCGAAGTACCTAAACACATATAGTGGACAGTTGCAGCCAGTGGGTGCTGAGCATTATTGGCCTTCTGAACCATTTAAAATGGTGTGTAACAAGTCCTATTTGCGTCGAATACAAGTGAAGAAGAGAATGCGTATACGGAACCAAATGGATGTTAGTGAAACCGTGTATGCGCGCAGATGTGGTATATGCTCGCAAACAGGACACGACCGTAGAAAATGTCCTTTGGGTGGCAACAGTAATCAAGCTCGGGGTAGGTGTTCTTCTAGTGTACCTAACTATCCATAAGTTGATATTGTAATAATTAGTTGTTATGCCTATGTTACAAGATTTATGAAATAAAATTATGCTTGTTAATTATGATTTGTATTTTTCCATTTTACCTATTTAAATAATAATTTAATTTAAAATTGCCTTGTCAACATCATGACATAAAGTTGACAAGACATAAAGTTGTCTGAAATAAAGTTGACAAGACATAAAGTTGTCTGAAATAAAGTTGACGAGACATAAAGTTATCTGAAATAAAGTTGACAAGACATAAAGTTGTCTTGTCAATATCATGATATTTAACACGCAAAATATAGCGCTATTACATAGTACATTATGTATTTAGCGCGGTTGAACACTATGTTATGTGTGTATTGTCTCGTCTATAAATAACGGACTCATTGTAGTTATTTTGTGTGCTCAAAATTTACTAAAAGCAAAAACTTCATTAAAAGTTAGGTTTTTTTTTACTAAAAGCAAATATTTCCCAAATGGCTCAACCTCTTCGTCCACCAAAGTGCAATTGTGGAAAAGCATGCTTGATACAAAACTGTTGGGATGGTGGTGAGGTTGGACGCCACTACTGGCACTGTATGAATCAGTTTTACAAGGTCCCCGGCGAACCTATTTGTGATTTTGAGGAATGGGTTGATGAACCATGTTATCAGTGTCGAGCCCCTTTTTTTTCTTGCGAAATCGGGCTTGTGACATTTGGGAGGTCGACTCGTTCCCTTTTGGGAATTGGGTTTTGGAACTTGAAGAGTTGCCACCTAATGATTAAGTGCATTAGGACACTAAGAAGGGTTTGAGTTTGAAGAACCAGAGTTTGGGTAAGGTCTAGAAATTATCTCGAGGGGAAGGTGTTAGGCACCCCTCAAGATCCACTAGTGTGGTTCCTGGCCATGTTACAATTGTGACTTCACATAATCAAATAAGCAATTAAGAGCTCAAGCAAGAAGGGGTTCACATACAACATTGCAAGTAAATCGAAAGTTTGAAGAGAATAAAGAAAGCAGAAATTTTAAGGAAATAGTTTGGACAATAAAACAAGTTAAAAAGAGAGGGGGTCCTAGGTTTACAAACAATATGGATCACGTCAATGCAATACCCAGTAATCACTCCTCAAAAGAGGGGTTACTCGTGGTATTAGCGCACTGGTCATCATATCCATATCTACCCTTTCTCACCCCATTAAGGTATTAAGCGCGAAATAGTATCGTTACTTATTGCATGCTAGTACCCGCCCCAACCCTATCAGTCCCGGAGGCATTTGGGACTACTAGTCCTAAAGGGAAGGGAGTTTTTTAGAGTTTTAAAAGGATAAAATTCTAGGGCGACAATCAAAACATATAAGGCAGGTATGGGGAGAACACATAACAGTTTAAAGGGCTCAAACGGGCCTCCTCATTTAAAGAAACAAATTGGCTAGCATGACTTACAAGTACTGGTTATGGTCTGAATTTAAAGCGTTAGGGTAGGCTGATTCATCACATATTTCTCAAATGAGGAGTTCGAATTAGCCTTCTCTGGTTGTAATTTATCAAAGATTGATGCAGTTTATCAATTATATACTGGCTTGCCTAGGTGAAACTTATAGGCATGGTATCTAACAATGCTTACTCTGATTTTAAAGAAGGCTTATTGATAAAAAAAACATAAGATATGCAGATATTAGACAACATTGCATCTGATTTTAAACTCGTAGATGAAATAAGCGAATCAGATTCAAAGGGTTACTCCTATAGGCATGATTTCTAAGCGTTGTTGATTTTAAGACGATTATGAAAGTGCAGGGTGTCCTATAGACATGGTATCTAGAATGAAATTTATTATTACTTAACCTATAACTGTTTGCCTAATGATAGATAAAAATGCAGAAGTGCAGGACACCTATAGTCATGATTTCTATATGCAGAAGTGTAAAAACTTATAGGCAGGACTTCTATATGATATGCGAAAGTGTAGAAACTATAGGCAGGATTTCTATATGACGTGCATGAGTGCGGAAAACTTATAGGAAGGATTTCTACATGATATACGTAAGTGCAGAGCTTGTAAATAGGATTTCTATATGACGTGCATGAGTGCAGAAAACGTATAGGCAGGATTTCTACATGATATGCGTAAGTGCAGAGCTTGTAAATAGTAATGCCTATGAGCATGTTGTCTACCCTTTGCATACATAAATGACCCTCCCCTTTTCACTAGTACCCCATAAGTTATTACAACATATTACAGACTAGAATGAATTAAGAAAAGTAAAATTACATCAGAAATTAAGCTACAACCAAGGAGCCTAATTCAGACTCAAGGTCTAACAATATGAGATGAACTAACTTCCAGGATCAATTTTCCAAAGCCTTTCTCTTATTTGGGATATATAAAAGTTCCCAAAAGTCCCAAAGGGCTCCGGGCGATGCTTACATCCCAAACACATTGCAGAATTAAGAGCATAGTGCAGTGTGGAAATGCCAGCCCTTAGATGTCCAAGTTTAGAGGGAACTCAAGGTCCCAAAGCAAGGCTCATAAGAGAGGGGCATAATTTAGAATCTAAGAGAGAGTGTAAGTGCATAGAGGGGGAACTAGGGAGAGCCATGGCAGGCTGGTGGTCATGCCCAGCAATTAGGAGTGATGTCACACCCCTGACCAACCTGTGAGCCAAATTTTGAGAGTTGGGATCCATTGAAGATCAGGTTCAGACCTAAGCAGCAATTTGGATGTTGTCAGGCCCTGAACCTTAACTCAAACACATAGAAGGGAGTGGGGGTATGGGGAATTCACAACAAACATGTACAGTAGATGCAAAGAGAGAGTAGCATATTCAGTACAGAACATGAAGAGCAAAGTAGACAAGAGTGTAGTAATTGTAAAGTAAATACATAGGGATGGTGCTGAAATCAAAATTAAGACATACCAGTTTCAGGGAAACAAATAAGTGAAAGCTGAAGTCTTGTAAACCAAATTACAAGCAAACAATACAAAAGATCTCAGAAGATAGTAGAGTATTGAAAGAATATTGTAATTGAGAGGTATGTGTGTGTAAATTATTGAATTCGAAGTGTGTCCAAGTGCAGAAGGGTAGTCCCCTTTTATAGGTAAGAAAATAGGTCTGCAATCAATCACACAAAATCTCCCTTTAGTTAAGGGATTCTGATTTCAAACGGATAGAAGACAATTAAGGAAAGAATTGGATTAAAATCTTATCCAAAGTAACACAAGAAGGGTAAATACACAGGGTTTATTTAAGGCAAAAGTCCAATGGTACACGGTTTGTGAAAAAATAAGGAAAGGGAATCAATCACACAGCCAGTAAAAAATATCAAAATTGCAAGTTTTGTTCGAATGAACCAAGTCAGGAAAAGTTACAAAAGGTTCAATTAGAGAAAATCAGTAACAATCAATCAAACCCTATTAAAAGGAATTTAGAATCAATCAATAGTTGGCAGAACCCTTTTGAAAGAAGAATTTCTCATATATAAAGCACACAAATATGTAAATACCATTGGGGATTATCAAATTACTTAGAAAAGAGTCTAACATAGAAACGTCCAGAATCATAAGCAAAGGGATACAAGTTCAGTTTGTAGACTCATAATGAGTCTGAGAGTCCAGGGTCCCAAGGTAGAACCCTAACCCGAACACAAAATCAAACTTACCAAAGAAAACTCCAAATCCTAGGGCTTCCACTTGAATCAGACACAGAGGTGAGGATGTAAGCCATTGAAACAGACTCAGAGGTTTCTTTTAGAGACTCATGAGAAACCAACGGCCATAATAGCAGGTTTGAACCAACAGAGTAAAAAAAAAAGTTGACTTAAGGGGCATAAAGAACATGTTTAAGAAAAGTCAGAACTTAAGCAAGTTCAGGAGAGAAGAAGGGTGATATAAGATTAAGAAACAGTAGTAATACATGCTTAGAACTCCAATAAGAGTCCAGTAAAACAAACAAAGTTAAAGAACTTAACAAGAAACACATACAGTAAGAGAATACTGGAAAGTATAGCAAAGAACATATAGGAAAACATAACAAATATTAACATGCGAGCCTACTCTAGAGGCACAATAGAGTACAAAGGTACAAAAGAGTCATGTATAGCAGAAAGAAAGGCAGAAAAACAATACATGCGTGGTAAAACATAGTATAGGTAAACACACATAAAGAGAAGAAAAAGGAAGAATCAGAAAGACGTTTTGAAATCCTTTCAAAAACCCTAAATCGAAGACAAACGATTTTGAAAAGAAAATTTGGGGAAAACACTTTAAAAATCAAGTACAGCACAGATACAACATAGATCTAAGAGAACAAATAGAGAAAAACCTCGAATAGCTTAGGGTTTCGGCGAAACCCTAGAAATGAGAAAGGCTTGGAAGAAGGTCTGATCTTGAGTCGAATGAGTTAGAATCAGGCTCCTAATGCTTTGGGTACGCTGGAACAGGCCGGAGAAGCCATAGATCTAAGAAGATCTAAAGGAGAACCATCGAGGTCAGACTTCAAAGCTTCGAACACCCAAGGTTTAATGATGGAGGGGAGTGAGTGCAGGCCATCCATGGCCTGAGAAGCCATGGATTCCGGTGGAGTGGTGGTTGAAAAGGCGGGAGACTACTAGGGTTCTGAAGAACCATTGAGAGAGTTTGACAGACAAAGGGATTTTGAAGGCGGCTATCAGAATGAAAATGAGGGATTAGGGTAGGTCGTTTGGGTTTAATTATGGAAGGGTAAATAATGGTCGTTGATCTGAATGATCAACGACCTAGATTTAAGAGGGTAGGTGGGAAATCGGGTAGGATCATTTGAATTGGGTTATGGTTGGGTCAAAATTGAAATTGGGCCAGTTCAGTTGGGGTTAGGATAGGGTCAATTAAGGGTTAAAATTGAAATGAATATGGGGCTAAATGTTAAATAGCTAGTTTTTTCCTTTTTTATTTATAAAAAATAGTAATAATGATTTTAAAAGTAAATTAAAAGTATTGAGCCAACAAATAATATATAATATTCATTTAAAAATACTGGAACAAATTTTACAATTATAAAATGCTATTAATCTTAAAGTAGGCTAGAATTGCGATTATATGCAATTTAGCTTTTTTAAATACCAAATAAATTTGTAAAAATATAAAAAAAATTAACCTAATTATATTTTGATATAAATATGGGAATAAAATAAATTACTCGCCAAAATTGATAATTTTGGGAATAATTAATGATTTTTGTACTGATAAAAATGGACAATAAATTGATTTTAAAATCTTTGAAAAAATACCAAAACTCTTGGGCATGCTTATATATGCATGTACATGCTATTTTGAAAGTATTTATATATAAAAATACATAGGGAAAAATTGAGTATCAATAATCTGGATTGTTACAGAGAACAACTGCAGTTTCTTCATAATATGTGTTTAAGACAGCGGGAAGTACAAAAAGAAAGCAATAGAATTATTGCAGACTTGAGGGGAAACCGAAGGAGGTGGGAGAAGAAAAATGGAAAATACAATGGAATTGTGATGCACAAAAGGAGCGTAAATAAAAATATAAAAGGGAACTTGCGGAGGTGAAGGCGAAACTAAAAGAGGTAGAAGAAGAAAAAGAACAACTGGAAGAACGATTAAAGTGGTTGGAGCGGAGAATAAATGGCAACCAGGGCTAAACATTGGCTTGTATGTGTTTAGTGTAATTTTCATATTTCATGTATTTTTATTATGTTGGCCTGCTATGTTTGTGTTTGTGCTAGTATTTGTGCTATGTGTTTAGTAATGAACTTTTCTTTCAGTCATTGTAATGGAATTTTTCTTCTTTACGACTTGTGTTTTTATTGCAGTACGAAACTAGCTACTTAACGGAGAAATCAAAAAATAATTCACATATTATATAAAAGTTGTTTTAAATGTACATATACTGCCAAATAAAAATGAATAAAATCAGTGCGTCCCGTATCAAGTGTGCCTCAACACAGCCGCTGGCCTGAGGCGCATCGCATCCCTCCTGGGGACGCTATCAGGATCGTCATCATCAAATCGCCGCCTTATAGCCGGATGCGCCGCTGCATGATCATCAGTGGTGCTGACAGGATCAGTAGAAGAGGTCGTCAGTCTAGTAGAAACCTACATAAGAGTCAAAAGCTTAGAATAGCAAAGTATATAATTCGTCAGAACAATTTGAATTGTCGTACCACTATTTCCTCGGGCTCCTGAATGTAATCATTAGTGGCAACCATGTCAACATCGCGTTCAACCTTAAAAAGGAAATTAACAAAGTTATGAAAAAAAAGACAAATTATAATTCAACACGCTATGAAAATCATACCTGCGAACGTGATGATGAACCATAACTCAACCGGCGCCCACCACTTAAATCTCGGGTCGGCCGGTCCTCAGCAATATTAGACGGGCCTGGAAAGTATGTATCCCAATCCACTCCAGAAAGTTGCATGTCTGTGATTAATAATTCACCTGACGGAGTCACCTGCGAAGTCCCTAGAGTGAGATCCGTCCCAAGGCCACCCGACATATCGGCAGGAACATAATCAACAGGGGCCTCACTCCCCCTTGCTGGGGACCACCTCCTCTCTGCCCACCACAACGTCGTCCGTCACCCCCGCCTCGTCAGGCACCACCACCTCATCGGGAATGCCACCTCATCGGGCACCACCACCTCGTGCCACACCAAGACCTCGCTTGTATTGATCTGGCTCCACATAATCAGGCATTTGAGCCAAACGATGATCCTCCCGGGCTCGCTGCAGTGTCCGGGCAGCCAACTCTACAAATCGGTGGCTATAATCCTGCAAGGCATCCGTAAGATCTCCGATATAATCCTGCATCTGCAGTCCCATCTGGTAGACTGTGTGTAGTCCAATAGCATGCACAATGTATAAAATATAAACTACGTATATTGCACTAAAATATTGTAATATGATGAATAATAATAGAAAACATACCAGGGCCTCGTGTCGCCCGGCGTATGGAACATACCGACCGCCAGCCTGATGAATAGGGTTCCTGATAAAAAGTCGGGTGACGTGCCGGTACCAGGACATATACCTCTGAATATCCACCTCCTGGTCCCAAGTATGTGGGGGCGGAATCATCTCCTCTCGATGGTCCCAACTCTGGATTTGCCCGGCTAACCATGCCATAAATGTGTCGTCCGCCCGGCTACGATCATCTCTCTAATAATGCGTAGGCTCCCATATAGGCCCCCTCGGTATATACTTTGGGCAGCCAAACTACCGAAGTACTCGCTCCGAGGCATGATGCTCCACAATATCAAGGCATATGAGTGGGGCAGAAGTGCTCCAAATATGTCGACCAACCAAGCAATAAGGTGGCAAGGAAGTTATCAAATCCTCGTTGTATGGCGTCCAGATGAACTATCAAATAAGAACATGAAACATGAGTATGCGCAACACTAAGTTAATCCACACAAGGTAAGTTTAGGTACATATTTACCTGTGCGCCCTCCAGCAGATCCAACACATCCCTGCAGAGGGGGAGATTATGATGAGCATCATACTCTCATAATAGTCTACGGCGGAGAATCCACCTCCTGGCTAGAGGGAGAAATGGAGATGCTACAGTAGGAGGTAATTGTGGTCGCGGTGGCCGAAATTGCAAGAACCGCTCCCAGACCCAAACCTAACACACAAAGTTGACGTAATGATTAAGATAAAGTCTAACTAGGTAGAGTTAGAAATGATGAACACTTTATTGGAATATATTGTCACCTGTAGAAGCGGCATAAAACCATAAACATCTCTCTGAGTGTCCATGCTCGCCCGACACATCTGCCTATACATGTAGCCGAGAACAGCAGCACCCCAGCTGTAATAGGGTAACTCATCCAGCAGCTGAAGATGACGCAAAAATCTAAGGCTAACGAGGTTTCCCGAAGTATTAGGGAACAAGACCCTCCAAATAGAAGAAGCAACAACAACCTCGTATAATGGGTGATATGCTCCTCCTTTGTATCGTCAGTGATATCGGGGTGGAGTAGCTCCAGGTGCTGTCTAATAGGGGTCAAAGCCAACCGACTAGCACCAGACGATGTAGCCTCGTCCTGAGGCCTAAAACCAGTGAGCTGATGCAGCATGTCCCAATAATGATCAAGCGACATATATCTCATAGCAATAGGCAGTGAAACGGCCATGCCATCAGCGGGCAGGCCATATAAAACCTCAACGTCCTGTAGCGTGATGGTAGCCTCGCCAATGGGCAAATGAAAAGTATGTGTCTCCGGTCGTCACCGCTCAATCAACGTCGTGATCAATGCCCAGTCAACCTGTATCCGGCCGATCTCAATAATCCTATAGAATCCTGTGGCCTAGTGGCGATGGACTACACGCTCGTGGAGAACTCTGTCATGAAGAAAATCCCACAGGTCATCCACTCTCCTAGCGCGGAGAGTCTGGGAAAGTAACTCTCCATCCCATATATGGGCGGACCTATGATCGCCATGAAGCACTAATAGCTCACGTGAGTAAGGGCCGGGATGTATAGGCACGTCCATGTCGTCAACTGTAAATTAAACAACATTAATTGTATGTTAATTATTAAATTGTACAAAGTATATGTAATAATTTGGGTCCAGGCTCGATATTTTAGGCCCAGTAGCACCAAATTTTCATGAATATTTATGTGTGTCAATTTCAATTTTTTATAATTTTGTGTGTGTTTGTTTTATAATTTAAATTCTATATTTTTTAGAGATTTAATTGTACAAAGTATATGTAACAATTTGGGTCCAAGCTCGATATTTTAGGCCCAGTAGCACCAAATTTACATGAATATTTATGTGTGTCAATTTCAATTTTTTTTATAATTTTGTGTGTGTTTGTTTTATAATTTAAATTCTATATTTTTTAGAGATTTAATTGTACAAAGTATATGTAACAATTTGGGTCCAGGCTCGATATTTTAGGCCCAGTAGCACCAAATTTTCATGAATATTTATGTGTGTCAATTTTAATTTTTTTTATAATTTTGTGTGTGTTTGTTTTATAATTTAAATTCTATATTTTTTAGAGATTTAATTGTACAAAGTATATGTAACAATTTGGGTCCAGGCTCGATATTTTAGGCCCAGTAGCACCAAATTTTCATGAATACTTATGTTGTTAATTTCAATTTTTTAATAATTTTGTGTGTGTTTATTTTATAATTTAAATTCTAATTTTTTTTAGAGATTTAATTGTATAAAGTATATGTAACAATTGGGTTCTAGGCTCGATATTTAAGGTCCAGTAGCACCAAACTATCGTGAATATTTATGTATGTCAAATTTAATTTTTCGATTATTTTGTGTGTGTTTGTCTTATAATTTAAATTCTAAATTTGTACAAAGTATATACTTTCATCTACCATTCTAAAATTACTTAAACTACAAGAATTCTACGCTAAAATACTATACAGTTTACTACGCTAAAAGTTTCTACATTTTACTACGCTAATAAATAAACTAAATATAAACAACATATATATTTTAATCACATAACATTAAAAAAAATAGCTACAACAATACTAGTTTCGCAAATAAAAAACACATAATGACATAGAAATACTAATATCTAAATACTTATATTAACATAAAAAATTAAATCTAAATTTTACACTAATATCTAAGTCTGGATAAATATAACATACTAGTTTTGCAAATACAACACAAAAGGATATGGAAACACATTCAATAGGCAGGGATATACATTATTATACAAGTTTGGACATAAAATAAATCGAAATACCTCGATGTTGTGTATGTATTGCATGAAAATTTGAAGATGAAGGAGATAAACCACGAGTCCAGAATGCTCTACTACGATGGAGGACCTACGTTCCTGGCCTTTTGTGTGACGGGAGGGGCCCACAATTTTTTTTGGTTGTTGAGCAGTTGGGGGTGGAGGGAGGACCAGAAGGAGAAGGGAGGGTTTGTAAAAAAATGGGGGAGGGTTCTGTCGAGGAAGAAGACGAGTTCAAATTAAACGCTATATATAGCGTATGATTTGAAAACGCTATATATAGCGTTTAATTTGAACACGCTATATGAGAAGTCAAATCGTCTGACACATATAGCGTGTAACAACAACACGCTATACTTAACGGCAGACGTTACCGTTAATATATAGCATGTTGTTGTTGCACGCTATATATAGAAATGTCGTTTTTTTAATACACTTATTTGTGTGTTTTGAGTCCAAACACACATTATTTAGGTTCCGGACTCTGTTGTCATTTCCTTCATGAGATAGGAAAATCAATTATGGCAAGAAAATATGGAGAAACATCTAACAATTCTCCCCCTTGGCTTGAATTTTCTAACAAAATAAACTTGATCCACCTTCTTCTCATAATCTTCAACATGTCGCATCTCCAAATCTCCACCACAAAGTTTGTCTCAACATGAGTAATACTACAGTCAAATTTCTCATACAAAAATCATAATTATCGTCAAATAAGTTGCGGCTAGAACTAAACCCGCCAAGATGAACTTGTCGTGAACCTCGCTCAGATACTACTTGTTAGGACCGAAAAGAGTCAGTGTCATGCGGAAGCTAGCAAAAACCACGGGATCACAAAGATCTAAAAGGCCAAATATGAAAGAATTATATTTTCCTTCTAGGAAAAGAAAAACTAAAATATGGTAAATATGTTGTCTTTTCCTTCATGAGATAGGAAAACCAATTATGGTAAGAAAATCTGGACAAATACCTAACACCCACAACTAACTCATCTGGGCCCTTTATTTGTTAAAGCTACTCCTAATCTGAACCGTCCAAATTAATCTGAGTAATATCGCCTCCTATTGTCCCGTCACCTGCTTATTAATACTATCCACTCACTATCTCAACTTAGTCAATACACTTCAAATGCCCAATTTAGTAATAGGGTTTCTAATTTCAACTGAGCTTCGACATAACAATACCCTCCCATTCAAAACGACCTTGTCCTCAAGGTCGGAGTTGGCTGATAAAATCAGGAAATTGACTCTTAATGTACCCTCAATCCACCCACGTAGCTTCTTCTGAGCTCAAATTAGAACATTGTACCAAAACCTTTACAGCAGCTGCATTATTGACCTTCACCATGCGTCTTTGTAAGATAGTGACGGGCTGAGAAGTGATGTCAAGACCAACCCTCTTCTTCAGCTATGATACGTGAAAGACAAGGTGGATCTGAGACCCAACTGGAAGTTCTAGTCGGTATGCCACTGCTCCTATCTTTTCAAGAATCCTGTAAGGACCATAGTGTCACACCTCCTTTTTCCTACACCCGCAGGGGTATATATAAGAGAGTTTTTCCAATTAAAGGACAATCGAAACGAGATTATTTACATTAAATTCAGAGTCGCCACTCAGGAGATTTATGATGTCCCAAGTCACCGGTTTAAAATCCCGAATCAAGGAACGGTTAACTCTGTAATACAGTCCGCAAATACAGAAGTCCGGGTAAGAAATTCTATTAACCCGGGAGAAGATGTTAGGCATTCCCGAATTTCGTGGTTCTAGCACGGTCGCTTTGATCATACTTGGCTTATTAAAATTGTTTAATTACTGACTTTAAAACCTATGTGCACTTATCTTTCAACGCTTTTTAATCAAGAAAATTATCTTGAAACGGGTTACGCGCACGTATACCCATTTGTTTGGCGCGTCAAATATCATGTCACGCGTACGTGTCCACAATTAATAACGCTTTATTAATGTTAAGAAAATTGGGCCAAAGTTGCGCATACTCCGATTTTGCTTTTAGAATCGTAATTATGTCACGCGAACATGTACACAACCACGATAGTATTTTATTAAGATTAAGATTGTTTCGCCCGATGTTGCGCAAACGCATACGTTGGTCTTAATTCTGGAACCCGTAATCATGCCACATGAAATGCACCCGCGATCCGCGACATATTTTATTTAACGTTGTTAAGATTTGGATTTGGGTCACATAAATGTGCACCCGAGTTTAGGAAGGTAATATTATTTAAAATACACGCCTAAAGCAACTACGCGTTTTAACTTCGCGAGTACCATGGAATTTTGCTAAATGACACGCCTTGAATTCTAAGGTTGAGTTAAAAATTAATTAAAGCGAGGGTCACGCAATTGTCATTTTTGTTCGGCATGACTCAATTAAATTCCTACACTAATTAGTTAATTCGCTCCCACCTATCAAACTGCGCCAACTATTTTAATTTGCAGCCTTAATTACTCATTAATTAAACAACCATTTGCAAGAATAACTAGCCTTATACTAAGGTAGAGACATTTACGAGAATAACCACCTTTCGCATTCTTGAGCCTTAGGTTTGAGATGTAAAATTCCATCAATTAAATGACTTTTATCATGGCACTACAACACCCAGATTTTATTATATTGACTAGCCTAAACCACCTAAAGCAAACTCGCATAATTAATAAACCAAACAATATTTAACATTCAAATGCAAGTAATTTACCTTAAATAAACATACTACTAGTGTAAATGAAGAAAGAAAATGAAGTTGATATTAAGCCCGATGCATAATATGACCAAAACTCAACCCGTTCATTTTTCCAATTACCCAGATTCCTGTCTCATTCGGCAGTAATCCCAACAACCCAACTAATGCCCATTCTTTTATACTTTTTCAATTAACGGACTGATGGTTTAATTAACACAAGGCTGCCCAGTTTAGGCTCAAACCTGAGCCCAACAACCTACCTTATTTTAATTACTAATGAGTCCAGATACTATCTAAATCATGGGCCAAATGGGAGCCCAGTATCATGTTACCAATGCCAGCCCAATTCAATGACACAGTGTAATGGCCACGCAGGGATTCAAGGTCGAATCCCTGCAGCAACACGATCAACTCATAGGTTTTCAAATTTAATTTTAAACGTACAATTACACCAATAGCCCTTTGAACATATAAAAAATAATAATAATAAAAAATTTGCAACATTGTATAAACATAGATACCACTAAGCTAGAACACCCCTGAAATTAATAAACCAAATTTCATTTTAAGTAATTACACATCCATTATGCATAGTAGATCCAAATATATTACGGCAAACTAAAAAGCTCTTACTTAATACATGTTTAATGGAAGGTACATTTATATCAAACTCACTAAACTACTGCAAAGATGGATTGGAATGAATATCATGCAATCCACAGCCATGAAACACATTCACAAGATGTTATTCACATATTAAGAATTGAAACACTACTGAAACAACTAACTATATAATCACATCTCCCATTTCTAACATGGATTCTATACTTAATCACATTTACAACTTAACTTTGAACATACTCCTTTCAACAATATAAATATAGAAGTTGGCCTACATACTGATCACCAAATGTACTAATTATCCAATCTCATAGATACCTACGACTTTCAAACATTGCCAAACGTTTAACATGACCTTTCATGCACCTTTGATGCTCCACAATGAACTACCCAGCCAATAATACTACAGCAGTCCATACTCAGAACGAACAGAAAGAAATATAATAAGATGCTAAGCTAAACAATTTCAAAAGTGCAGAAACATTTGAATAACAAACTGCATTAGTACAAATTTCTATTTAAGGGAACCAATCTTCATATTCATCCATTCTGATACATTGGGAGGTGAGATGAATACCTGGAAATGAGAGTAAAGAGGGGTAAGGTGCGGCAGTAGCATCAACAGGACTCAACAGTAAAATAAACCAAAGGAAACCAGTTTTTTAGCCAAATTCAGCCCAGTAGAAGGATCAACTGATACTTAGTAATCAAAATACAGTCAGAACTTGAACCAAACACTTGAAAACCAACACATTCAAATCATTTTAACCTATGATTATTCAGGAATTGTTTCATAAATAAAAAGCCTCAAAATCTCGGAAATCTTAATGGAACAGTAAAAATCTATTTTTTTCCAGTATTTCTCAGATTATCTTCTCCTCTGGTCCTCTCTTTCTTTCACTCTATATCTCTCTGTATCTCAATGTATTTTCTGTATCCCAGAATGTTCTTCCTTCTATGTGTTTCAGAGTACCAGCCTGCTTTTTTTTTGTATGAACTTAGTATCTATATATAGGCATTCAACTTAGTGCATTTACCACTATCAATTCAAATTTTCATTTCTTTAATCATCCACTCAATTGTCCACTCAATTATCTAATCCATTAGTGCAATCCTAACCCTACTATCCACTAGAAACTTCTTAAGTAGGTAAACACTTGAATCATACTTATATTAATCAGTTCTTATCGACATAATTAGACAAGAGGTTAAACCAAACTATTGAACTAATCCTAACTATTCTGACTAAGTGATTAAACGGAATACGATTTCAAAGTCTACTGATATCCCAATTATACGAAACAAATCTACGAAACCAATCTTAAAGAAAAAATAGTGAACAGAATAATTTATACCAGAGTACTGATCGAATTTCAATTGAAATTGACCAGAAAAAGAAAAAGAGACGAGGAAGACAAATATCAGAAAAACACTAATGAAAATAAACAAAAACTAGGAAAGAACTTACTGGACAGGCTCGAACTTGGATTTGGCACTCTGAATCAGCCCAAAATAATACCAAACGTTTGTTCCTGATGTAGAACAAACGGGCGTTATTATTTTGTGATGAAACAAGCTTGAATAAGCCCAGAAATCTAACCAAATGACCTTTCATACACTGGTCGGAATTTTAGGGTTCTAAGGCTCGAACTTAGATTCGATATTTGAGGAGTTCTGGATACATTCGAGGGAACTAATGATATATTGGGCATGAGGGGGTTGTGGAGGTTATGGGATGTCAGTTTGGGGTCGATTGGGTAAAATAGGGTTTGGGTCCGATCTTTGATCTGAAATTCGAGGGATTCCAGGGATATTTGAGGGATAAGGTTTGTGGATTCAGAAAGAGGGGAGTGAGGGGATTCTATGATGTAAAGATGGGGTGATTTGGGCCAGAACTGCCGTGAGGCAATTTCTGGTGGGCGAATGGCAGTGGTGTGAGGCGGTGGGAGACGGGGTGTCTCTAGGGTATGTGAGGGAGCCGATAGACGAGAAGGCGGGGGAATGGTGGCGGCTGGTATATAGGGTTTGGGGTGAGGGAGATGATATATATATACTGGGATGGAATTGGATCCAGGCCGTTTGATCAAATGAGATCAACGGCTTGGATCAATCACTTAATAGGAACGACGTCGTTTGAGTGAGTTAGAGACCGGATCGGTCTCAGATGAAACGGGTCGGATACGGGTGATGGGGTGCGTTCTAGACCATTGGATGAACAATTTTTAATGGCCCAAATTGAAGCATATCCAAACGACGTCGTTTGGTTTAGTATGGTGATGGGCTGGGTATTGGGAAAAACGGGTTATGGGTTTTGGATGGGTATGAGAGAATTTGACTTGGGCTTGAAGAATTAAATTAAAACTTGGCCCAATTCCGATTTTCTTATCTTTTATTAATTCTTTCTCTTTTCTTTTCTTCCTTTTTTTTCAAAAATTAAAACTAAAATCCTAAATTAAATTGTAAAAATCCAAATTAACTTAAAATATACCAGTTAACTATATATAATAATTATCACCAATAATTAAATACCAAATCACAAAATTTTGACATTAAACACTAAGATGCAGAATACGTTATTTTTTGTGATTTTTGTAAAACAACAATTTACTAAAATAACCAAAAAAAAATGTAAAATCAAATCCTAAATGCAAATGCTATATTTTTGTATTTTTTAATGCATTAATAAAATTAAATATGCACACAAAATATGCAAACAATCAGGAAAATCACACATTAATTCCTAAAATAACACATAATTAAAGAAAAGACCTACTTTCGGGAATTCTTTTGGATTAATTCGTGTGAGGCAAAAAATCACGTGCTCACACATAGTATTTAGCACTTAACTTTAGATTCCTTCTAATTGTCAGTGATGCTTTCTTGTAGGGCTGTAATTTTTAGTAGACCATATCTCCTTCATTTAGTACCCTTTCAGTTCTGTTCTTGTCTGCATAAAATTACATACGGGCTTGGGCCACTTGTAAATTTTCCTTAAGCTGATGTAGGATGTGTTGTCTTTGAGCCATGCATGCACCCACTGGAGTGTGTGTAGAATAAGGCAGGGATCCCAGTGGTACTTGGGAAGGGGGAAATCCATATAGAGCTTCAAATGGGGTAGATTTTAGGGTTGTGTGATAGTTTGTTTTGTACCACTATTCATCCATTGGAAGCTATTTCAACTAGTGCTTAGGATTAGTAAATACCATAGACCTCAAATATGTTTCGAGGCAACTATTAAGCCTCTCAGTTTGTCCATCTTTCTGGGAATGGTAGGAAGTGGACATCATGAGTTTGGTTCCCATGGACTTGAACAACTGTTGCTAAAACAGGCTAGTGAAGATAAGGTTTCTATATGTGACAATGGTTTTTGGCAACCCATGTAGCTCGTGCGCCTCTTTAAGGAACAAGTCTGCAATGTCTTTGGTTGTGTAGGGACGCTTGTGGGGCTATAAAGTGGCCATATTTAGTCAACCTGTCCACCACTACTAGGATAGCATTTCTGTGAGCATATGAAGGCAGTCCTTCTATAAAATCCATGGAAATGTCAAGCCATGGTGTATTAGGAATAGGTAAGGGTAGGCCAGGGTATTGCATATTCTCAGTTTTTATTTTCTGGAAAATATCACATTTAGACACCTATTTGCAGATATTACTTTTCATGCTAGGCCAGTAGAAGACCATACTAATCCTTCTGTAAGTACCCTGCTATCCAGAATGTCCACCTAAAGGGGATTGATACAATTCTTTAAAAATCTTATCCCTCAACTTAGCTCCTCTACCTACAAAATCTTTTGGTTATATCTGATAATACCCTGATGTAGAGTATATGATGGCTTGGTAGATGGGTCATTAATCAACTCAATGAGCAATTGTAAGGCTGCAGGATCATGCCCATAATTATGGGCTATTTCTTGCATCCATGTAGGTTCAGCTACTGACAATGCATTCAGTATTTGCTTTTCTTCCTCTTCTTCTTCTTCTTCTTTTTCTTGTCTTCTTGATAAGGCATCAACCACCCTGTTCCTTGAACCTTTCTTGTACTACACTTCATAGTCTAGCCCCAACAATTTGGTTAACCCTTTATGTTGTAGTGCAGTAGTGACTCTCTATTCCAACAGATACCTCAAGCTGTGATGGTCTGTTTAATTATAAAATGGTCCCCTTGAATGTAGTGTCTCCATTTATCTACTGCTGATTGGACAGCCATGAATTCTTTTTTCATAAGTAGAAAACCCAAGGTGCCTAGGAGCTAGGGCCTTACTGAAGAAGGCTAGGGGTCTTCCTTCTTGCATGAGTACTGCTCGAATACCCTTAGAACAGGCATTAGTTTCTACTACGAATTCCTTAGTAAAGTCAGCTAATGCTAAGCTAGGGCTGTGGTCATAGCCTTTTTAAGTGTCTGAAAGGCCTAATCAGCATTTTCAATCCACTGGAAGGCATTCTTTTTCAGCAGATTAGTCAAGGGCCTGCTAATAATACCAGAAGACTTAACAAACCTTTTATAATACCCAGTCAACCCCGAAATACCTCTCAAGGCTTTACTATCTTAGGAATTGGCCAGTTTGCCATAGCTTCAATTTTGGAAGAGTTTGTGGCCACCCCTCCCCTAGTGATAATGTGCCCCATGTATTCTACTTTAGGTTGACCAAAAGAGCACTTGGATAGTTTGGCAAAAAGTTATTCTTTCCTGAGTACCTCCAACAGTTTTCTGAGATGCTCCACATGGTCAAGTATTGATGCACTATACACTAGTATGTCATCAAAAAATACCAACACAAACTTTCTCAAATAGTTGTCGAATACATGATTCATTAGGGATTGAAAAATAGCAGGTGCATTGGTAAACCCAAAAGGCATGACCTTGAATTCATAGTACCCTAAATGGGTTCCAAATGTTGTCTTGTATATGTCTGCCTTACTCATCCAGATTTGGTGATACCCTGCTCCAAGGATAATCCTAGAGTATATGTTAGACCCATTAAGCTCATCAATCAAATCATCCACTAGAGGTATAGGAAATTTGTCCTTAATTGTCATATTATTTAAGGCTCTATAATCAATACAAAATCTCCAACTTCCATCATTCTTTTTAACCAAAAGAACATGTGAAAATAATGGGGAATGGCTAGGTTGTATAATACCATTATTGAGCATGTCATTTACTTATTTTTCAATCTCATTATTCTAGAAGAAATTATACCTGTAAGGCCTGATGCTAACTGGATCTGCTTCTTCCTTCAAGGAATGTAATGGGCATAGTTCCTTGGAGGTGGAAGAGTTGTGGGTTCAACAAACATATCTGGAAACTACTTCAACAACTTATCAATGTCTGCAGGCACCTCTTCTCCACTCTTCCTCTCTGTAGCTGTCACAGTAAAGAGATAATCCCAAATTGTTTGACGTTTCTTCAAGAATTATTTGACTCTCTTGCTTGACATACCCTGTAATTATCCTTAGTTGTAAATGCCTTTTAGTTCTACTCTCTTCCCCTTGTGAGTCACCTGCACTTTGCATGCAATAAAGTCTACTAACACAGGGTTATAAACCTTCATCCAGTCTCCCCAAGTATCATATCATTTCCCCTAGTCTGATAAGTCTAACTAACTCTTCAAACTCCGCACCTTGAATCCTCCATTTGAACCTGTGGAAAATGTACAGGCTCATGAGGTGATTACCATTAGCTATTGTCACTCTTATAGGAGCATCTTCATTAATGACACATCTAATCTTTTTGGTAGTTTCCAAATTTAAGAAGATGTGAGTTCTTCCAGAATCCAAGAGGAGAGTCATCTGATTCTTCTTAGATTCTCCCCTCAACTTAATAGTGTTTGGTACCTCAGTACATGATAAGGTATTTAAGTTGATTGCCTCATCCAATATGTCTTCCTCTGAGATTTCTACTATAGCTTCCTCCCCTAGTGCATTTTCTTCCTGACGGGCCATCTCCTCCTACTCTTTAGAAGCAGCCATTGCATTAATCTGTTTAGGTTTGTGTTGATGGTCTTGAAAGTATTTGTCCCCACATTTGTAACACAACCCATCATTTCTTCTATTCTCAATCCCTCTGTTATTGGTGTAAGTGTGTGGACATGCTCCCCTATTAACTATGCCCTGATTCTGTGTATTGAGGTGATTAGAAGTTGTAGCAGTGGTTCCTTTTCCCCAAGTGGTCTTCCCTTTCCTATTCTAAGAGTCAATTACTTTTTCTTGGTATCTAGACTTTTCAACAGCATGACTCAACATATAGGGATTCAACATCTTGACGGTGTGTCTGATGTCCTCCTTCATCCCTTCTATAAAGAATTCTAGGAAGAACCCTTTAGGAATGATGGGGTTCCTAATGAGAACCCAGGCCTTCAAATCCTCAAACCTCTCTAAGTAGTGACTGACTCTTTCTATTCAATATTTTTGAATTCCCCAATAAGATTGAATTTGCTACTATCTACATCTTGAAATCTTTTACAAAGTTCTTCACAGAATTTTGTTTAATTGGTAGGAAAAATACCATGCTTCAGCCCTCCCATTGAGATGAAGAACAACCTCTTCCAACTTCTGCTCTGGAATTGAGATGTGGATTGTAGTGGAAATACCTCTCACACTTCCTCAACCAAGAACAAAGATCTGATCTTGCTGCACAATCAAAGTAAGTAAACTCCATTCTAGAACTGGAGTTAATTTGATGGTTGTGACAAGGTCTCTGCACTGTCATGGAGCGAGTAAACTGGTCCATTTGAGGTCTGATCCCTTGCCCATCAAGAGGTTGAGCATCCACTGGTACACTACCCAATATGCCTACTTGACTTAGAAGTAACTTCTCCATCAGTAACCCCATCTGCTGCGATAACCAATCGCTCTTAGCATCCATGAAATTTGTCTTCTTCTTTGCTTTTGCTATGTGGTTTTGCAACTGGGTCTCCAGCTTCTTTATGTTTTCCTGCATAGTTTTAGATCGATTTTTTGTTACTGTCATAATTGTTTTGGGCTAGGAATGGGCTCTGATACCTTGTCACACCCCGAACCTGGGTCTGGGCATAACACGGTACTCGGTGCCTAACTACATGTGACCGAGCAAACCAAATGGCTAGGTAAATCAACATGTGATATCATAACAAACTAAATGCGGAATATAAACTAACACATGCTGATATACTGAAAGTCTGAATTATAAAAATTAAAGTGTGGAAACACTAATACAAGTCTGAAACATGTCTATAGCCAACATTGTTTAACATGAAAAGCTTGTGACTCTGTCTAACTGTTACTCTAGTCTATGAAGCCTCTAATGAAGTATTGAAAAACACTGACTGTTTGAAAATACTAAAGACAGTAATATAATGATAATGCCCTGAAAGAACTGGGGATCACCAAATAGCTGGTATGAGAATCCTAGCGCTCTGAATCATCAAGCTGTAAATCATTACCTGCATCGTGAGATGCAGGCCTTGGGCAAAAGGTACGTCAGTATATTTGAATTGCATTGGTATGTAAAGCAACTGAAAAAAAGAATTATAAATGCTGAAACTAAAACTAAGCTGATAACTAAGAATTGATAATTGATAACCGAAATAATAACTATTGAAACTGAAACTGAATTGATAATTGATAACTGAACTGATAACTGGTAACTGAAATGATAACTGATAACTGAACTGATAACTGATAACTGAAATGATAACTAATAATTAAACTGAACAAAGGAAGTAAGGATGTGAATACTCCCTCTTCTGAATGATGAACAACTTGTTTATTTGAATAAGCTACGGCCTCGGGCCCAATATATATGTGCACAAGCTACGGCCTCAGGCCCAAGTATACGTATACATAACTACGGCCTCAAGACCAAAAATGCATAAAGCATAAACTACGGCCGCAGGCCCAAACATGCATAAAGCATAAAAACTACGGCCCCAGGCCCAAATATAGGTGTTCAACATTCAGGGATTTAAAATCAAGAACTGAGAATCATACTGCAATACATGATACTGAAATATTGAATCACGTTGAGTTACATAATACTGGAATACTGAATATGACTAGACTGAGACATGAATTCTTGAACTGATTATGAACACTGAAACTTCGATTGTTTATGACATACTGAGTAATCAATACTGAGACTCGGGGCATCAATCCCAAGTCTATATTGAATACTCACTAAGCTCACAATGTTCAGAATGAAAGTCATGAACGAGTTGTGAAGTTAGAGAATAGAAGTTCTATAACAATTCATGGAACTCAGACATAATTACTTTATGAGGAAACTCGTAATAGTCATAAAGGATGGGACGTCGGGAGAATCATAAAAATTTCCAAACGTAAATAGGGTTAGCCTCACATACCTCAATTTTACCCCTTAGTGATACTACAATGATCCACAACACTAAGAACCTTCAATCTACAATAGCAACATCCAATGGAACCAATATTAGTAACAAATTCCATAACTTAAGCTATTTAGGCATATTATCAAACATCTTGTAGGCATAAATCTCTACATCTCATCACCATATGATTAGTTCATCCAACCACCACCATTCTTCAACAATTTATCCCATCATCATGATTAAACAATTTATAACTTTCAACATCACATATATGACCATCCATCCACACCCAACCAACAAAGTTCCATTAAATAATCATCTTTCAATCTCTACAATAGTTATGTAATTAAATTGGGAACTTATGGCTTCCAATCACTATACCAAGAGTTCCAATACTTATTCATACTCATATTCCCTTAATAAATCCATACATCTAAGTCTAAGGGTGTAGGATTACCTTTTTGGAAGAAATCTTGCAAAACCCTCCTTTGAATTCTTGAAGAAATCTCTTGAAGATCTAAGTATTTTATGTGTAGATTTCATCAATACTAGTGTAGAAATGATGGAATTCACACCAAAATAATGGGGATTGCTTACCTTGAATATGGGAGGAGTTGGAGGTCTTAAGAGAGTGAAGGAAAACCCTAAAATTCGTCCAAAAGGAATGGGGGAAGTGAACCCCCGAATTTGCTTTAAAAGGCCTTAGTTGGGGCGCGCCCGGTCTAGTGAAGTGAGCCTCACTTCGCTGTCCATCACCTTCAAGGGAAGGCAGGATCCGCGTCCGGTCTGGCGAAGCAAGTCTCGCTTCGCTGTCCGCCAAAATAACTAGGTGGTCTGATTTTGGTAATTTGATCATAACTTCTTGTAGGAATGTCCAAATAATGAACGCTTTAAAGCATTAGAAACTAGACTCTAAGATCTTTCATTTGATAGGTTATGTATCATATAACATCTTATATATTTGTAGTTATCCTCAACCAAAGTTTGGTCTTGTGCGTACTTATTTGGAATTTTAGTCTACCATGAAATTTTCCAACTTGGCTTAGACTTAAGTCTCTCCTTGGATTCCAAATCACTTGTGATATGCCTCGTACACTTATTATCATAACCAATTGATAACCATCATATTAATACTCATTTAATGCATTCACAACTGATTCAAATTTACGGGGTGTTACAAAATATAATGTACTAGAACTGAAAGAAGAGAATTAAGGCAAAAATTAGCAATTTTATTGATCGATTCTATTACTTGTAACCCCAACTCAACTACTACTAAGAATTACATATGAATAGTAATGGAGATTGATTAACATGTCAATGGTGGAATCTTGTAAGACGAAGAGAAGCGAGATAAGGAAGATAATCAGAAAGAAGAAGAAGAAGAAGAAGAAGAAGAAGAAGAAGAAGAAGAAGAAGAAGAAAAAGAAGAAGAAGAAGAAGAAGGAGGAGGAGGAGGAGGAGGAGGAGGAGGAGGAGAATGAGGGAGAATCGAAGAGGAAGGAATTGAGAAGATACTAGATTCATAACTAACAGTCCTCCTTTCAGTTGTGTATTTAACGGCCCAGCTGGATATAATAGCCTGCTATTGAAACGGCCCAACTAACTAACTCATTTGGGCCCTTTATTTGTTAAAGCTACTCCTAATCTGAACCGTCCAAACTAATCTGAGTAATATCATCTCCGGCTACCATGTCACCTGCTTATTAATACCATTAGTTCACTATCTCAACCTAGTCAATACACTTCAAATCCCCAATTTAGCAATTGTAGACACGTGATTTTTGACCCTCCCCGAGAATTTTCACATTTTTAGCATAAATTTGTAATTTAGGTCTAATATAGCTATTTTGACTATTTTACTTTATTTCTTTGCAAAAAGAAAATTACAAAAATATATATATAAATTTTTAGTTTATGTATTTCTCATAAACTTGAAAAATACAAAAAAAATAGTACCTTATTTTGTACTTTACATAATTTCGAAAATTACCAAAAAATATAGTTCTATTAATGTTTTGTAGTCATTTTAATTTTGAAAAAATACAAAAAAATATTACTTTATATTTTATCTTTATATAAAAATGAAAATTACAAAAAAATAGTTTTATTAATATTTTGTAGCTATTTTAATCTTGAAAAAATATTAAAAAAGATATAGTTTTGTTTTAAATATTAGTCTTATTTTTGGTAGTTATTTTGCTTACATAGGATTAGTTGAGCAACGTCGTGTTCTTAAGGTCCGAGCAAAAGAATAATATTCGGGTTCAAACTACCCGTTTTTAGGCCTAATTTTCGGGCCTAGCCCATAATAATCCGAGTCCACCACACATGGGGGACACGCGTGGGGAACACGGACGAAACACCGTACACGGGGAACCCCACCGCGCATGGGGGACACAAATCTTGGACCCCTACACACGTGGAGTCCATTTTTTTGGCAAAGGGTACAAAAATACACGGACAAGGCAAAGGAAAAGGTGGTGGGACAGATTTTGAAAAAATGAGGGGGCAGGCACTGTTGATTCATCTTCTTCCTCAAGAAAAGAAGAAGAGAAACCCTACTACAAAAAACCCTAACGGAACCCTACCCCAAAACCACCCTCGCACCCCCAGCAACGAACCAAACACCACCTCCAGTCGCACCTCCCCCCGACGCCGGAAACACCACCAAACACCACCTCCGGCAACAACCCATCCAGCGACGCCAGTCCGTCACCTTCCCCGTCGCCTTCTTCTTCCGTGAAACCCTTCCATCAGCTCATTCACCATCGTCGTCACTGCCCCCTCGACCTTACTGTCACCACCACCAAACACCACCTCCGTGAAACCACCATAGCTGCTCCTTCCTCAAGCCAAACGACCATCGGAGCCCCGTCGAGCAGCAGCTGTTGCTGCTGCATCGCCATCGCCACCACCCATCACTGTTTCTGCCTCCTGCTTCACCTGTCATTGCCCGTCGACCCTACATCCAAACTACCAGCTTCCCCAACAACCACTGCTGTTCGTCGTTCAGCCCCACCGACCACTGCCCAAACGACCCTCCAATCTCCATAGCCTCCTCCTTCCTCACATCCAAACGACCCCTTCTGTTGCGTTTTTTGAACCAACCTGCTGCGTCGAGAAAATCCAGCAGCAGCCAACATCTCGTGCGTTGACAGTTTTGGCCGAGCTTTCAGTTTCCATTTAGGTCGTCGTTGTTAGTCGAGGTCCGGTACGTCGAGTTTGTTCCGAGGTTTCGTCGTTGTTCCTCGTTCAGTGAGGTCCGGCTTGAGTTCTGTCGGTGTCATGTTTGTCGTTCTGAGGTTGTCGAGGTTCAAAGGTTATTGTTCTTCATCCTTTGTTTCATTTCGTTCGTTTTGCATATTATGGTTCAAGGCGAATGAGAGTATTTGATATTGATGAATGTCAACAATGCAATTTTTTGTTGTTTTGTTAAAAATGTTTATTTTATGGATAGTTACTGCATGCTTAAAGTAAATGTGAGAGAATATGAACGGTTTGTGTGTCGTCTTTGTTAAATTGCTTTTTCATTTTTACCATGGATATTATTACCTGTTAGAATCGTTGTTTTTGTTTAACCTCGGATGACTTCATTGGTAGAAAATCGTAGTTGTCTTAAGTTTGCCCTTAAATAATAAAAACGAGACGAGCTTCGCCACATAAAAAAAATGTACAGATTGCGGAGCCCTCACAAAATATATGTATTAAATACTTAGATTCAGGGACGGACCGTTTAGCAAATTTCACGGCCCTACCCAAAATAATACTGCGCTAGTCACTTTAGGAGCGCCTTTAATAATTTATTCCCCCTAACTCGGGTGCACATTTATGTGACCCAAATCCAAATCTCAACGGAGTCGAAATGTGTCTCTAATCGCGGGTACATTGATTGTGACGTGGTTTGAGATGCATTTCCATGACGTTGCAAATTCCTTTTAAAATAACGCATGAGACAAGCCTCGACAAACAAAAAATGCACAAGCTACAGGGCCCTCTAAATATATATATTAAAATACTTAGAATTCGGGACAGGCCGTTTAGCGAATTTCACGACCTTTCCCAAAATAACAATACGCTAGTTGCTTTAGGCGCGTATTTAATAATGTTATCTTCCTAAACTCGGGTGCACATTTATGTGACCCAAATCCCAATCTCAACAGAGTTGAAACGTAGCTCTAACCACGGGTACATTGATTGTAACGTGGTTCGAGGTGTGTTTTCCACGATGTTGCAATTCTTGATAAAAATAACATTAAATGATAAAAGCGGTTAAAAGATAAAGTTTGCACATAAGTTCATATTTGTATAAAAATCAGATAATTAAGCCGAATATAATAGTTGAGCGACCGTGCTAGAACCACGGAACTCGGGAATGCCTAACACCTTCTCCTGGGTTAACAGAATTCCTTATCCGGATTTCTGGTACGCAGACTGTAATATGGAGTCATTCTTTTCCTCGATTCGGGATTAAAATTGGTGACTTGGGACACCCTAAATCTCCCAAGTGGCGACTCTGAAATGAATAAACCAATCCCGTTTCGATTGTCCTTTAATTGGAAAAACTCTCTTGTACCCTCTCGGGTACGTAAAAAGGAGGTGTGACAGCTCTGGCGACTCTGCTGGGGATAAATAACCCAGAACCACTGGTTTAGGGTTAGAAATCGAGCTTAGAATAAATTGTTGTGTTCAGCTTTATCTGATTTTGTTACATGATCTGTGCTTAATGTGCTAGTTGGTTGCCTTTTACCGCTTTGATATTACGTGAACTGTATATAAACTGTGCCGAAACCCCTATCCTTTCTGAGTCTTCTAAATCATGAAGAAGGGTGTACTTCGTACGACTTCTTTTCTGTATAGTGTCAAATCCTAATTTAGAACGAGGTTCGGACAAGTTGCTAAGCCGGTGAAGCTTCTGTATTCCCGGTACGCTGCCCCCCCTCGGCTCGAGCTGTCCGCTCGGGTAAGCCAGGTCTAGAACAAACACCCAGGTTCTGAACCTAGAATAACTCAACTTCATGCCGGATCCCTAGTAGGAACGCTTATTTGCATCATGTGCATTTGACTTAGGGGACTCAACACAGGGGTTGGGTCCGTCTAGGACAAGCAACCTGAAAATAATAGACCATTTTTTGGCATCCTATGTGCTACCTGTTGTATTTATTCAAGGGTGAATGGGTCATTTGGCGGACCAATGATAGTTGAGGACAAATGGCACTCCTTATCATGCTAATCACGTTAAATAAGAAAGTTGCACGATTTTTTAGATAAGCATGCTATTATGTTAATTAAGTACATGGGGAACATTGTGGAATTCAAGAAGCCTTGGTATTCCACATGTCCCCCACGCTTCATTTTTTGGGAAAAACACATGGGGAACATTTGTGGAATCCAAGAAGTCTTGGAATCCTCTATGTCCCCCATGCTTCATTTTTGGGAAAAGCACATGGGGACCATTTGTGGAATCCAAGAAGTCTTGGAATTCCCTATGTCCCCCATGCCACATTTTTGAAAATAATAACAAAATAATAATAAATAAAAAAGAGCATTGAAAAATTCAAAAAAGATTTTGTATGTTGTCATCATTTTCCACAAATTAGAAAATCGTGAAAAAGAGGAGAAAATAACAGTGTAGAGATATAACTACTTATTTTTAAAAAAAAAACAATGTCCAAGTAGTGTCAAAACTCTACCGAAATTTTGAAAAAGAAAAAAAAAGAAGGAATGTTTTATGTTTTTTATTAGTTTGTTTGTTTGTTTGTTTGATTGTTGTGAAAAAATAGAAAAAGGAAAAGGGTCTTCTCAAAAATAGTTTATTTGCCCGAACTACGCGGGTTTGATTCTCACCGGATGTAAGATACGTAGGCAACCCTCATCGGGTCCAACCCCACCTTTTTGCTAAAATAGCCAAAAACAAATTAAAAAAAAACATGTCAAAATTTCAATTCTGTCATAAAGAGGTCGGGTGACGTTGTTTTGTCAAAACATAGCCGAATGTTCTCGAAAGGGACGCCGGAAGGCTGACTTTGCATAAACAGCCACCTTTGGGTCATTTTTAAGATTTAGTCCAGTTGACCCACACAGCCTTAAAAATCTTCGTCCCCGAGACGTTGAAAGGCCGTGTTTGCAATATTGAGTTTGCTAATTTGAAAAAACGATAAAAAGAGTCATGAATAAGTCAGGTGATGTTGTTTTGTCATAAATAGCCGAATGTTCCCGAAAGGGACGCTGGAAGGCTGACTTTGCAGAAACAGCCACCTTTTGGGTCATGTTTAGGATTTTTGGTCTAGTTGACCCACACAGCCCTATAAATCTTCGTCCCCGAGGCGCTGAAGGGCCGTGTTTGCAACACCGGGTTTTTATTGTAATTTAAAAAAAAAACAAAGAGTCAGCGGTCAGGTGAATACCGTCTTTTGTCAAAATAAGCCAAGCCAGCTTCGGCCGTGTCTTAAACCGTTCTTGCCGAAATAGCCTTAGAGTATCTTTCAGTTGTCGAAAGGCTGTTTTCGTAAAAGAACGGACAAGTTTGTAAAGTGTCATAAAATAATCCTCCCCGGCCTCAAAATTTATATGAAATTTGGAAGGGACCACATTTGCAAAAAAACAACCATTTGGTTAAAATTAGCAAACGGAGGAAGGAAGTTGGCCATTTGTTTTTGAAGTTTGTTAATCTTTTGACTAGAATATGTGGGTTGTTTGATTTTTGAGGTTGTAGGTCATCTTCAAACCTTTGAAACCCAGTTTTTTTTATATGAAATTTTAAAAAAAAAATGTTTAGTATTGTTTATCTTTTATTGATCCGAACTACGCAAGGTCTGATTCATGCGGGGTCATGATACGTAGGCAATCTCCATAAGATTCGACCACGACAAAAAAAAAGCAAAATGAAAAAAGCAAAAAAAAAAGAATGAAAAAAAGAGAATGAAAAATCAAAAAAAATCAAAAAAAAAATCAAAAAAAAAAGAGAAAGAAAAAAGAAAAAAAAAAGAAAAAAAAGATGTTGTTAATAATGAGGACCGACTGAGTCCATTCTAACCTGTTTGATTCGCAAAGAATGTTAAGGTGGCTGGTTTGTGGTAAGTCGGACAATGACACCCAGAATCCTTTACTGGCATCTCATGATACACACTCTGCGGGGATCAGGCCTGATAACAGAAGCACTCAAATCCTATTGGGAACTTGTTGACGGAGGTTGCTGATATTGAAGCTGGCAATGGTCTTGACAATACTGATGCAAAGCTCAGTGGCTAAGATGTCAGTTTTGATAAAGTGGGAGGACGCTTCGTTCCTTGGTTAGCAAGAAAGAGGCATTTGGTGGCTTATTTTGTTGTCATTTCTTTTGTTCGGATTATTAGGATTGTAATTCGGATATTGTCTTGTATCAGACTTTCTTTTCTTTCCATTTGTCATAGCGGTTTGTTTAAGTTCTGTCCAGTTGTTTAGGTTTTTATTCCGGTTTGTTTTTTTTAACCATTTCACCGGTAGTCCAATGCAAAATCCGGTCTTTTATTATTTCGAGTCATCTTTTCGTTTAGTCCTTTTGCCATTTTGTTCAGCGCCGATTCTAGTGACATGACATGCGCACACAGTTCGGGCCTAATCTTAAAAGTTAATCATAAAATCATGGAGAGGTGATCAGAACATTTAAAGAAAATAAGGACGGTTTGAGATTATTCAGAGCCCGAGTCATATGGAACTGGGGCAAGTTAAACACAAAGAAAACCGTTAAAAAGCAAAGATTCGCCAAATTTGCATGAGGGTCGTTCATAATAATGAGAATGAGAGTGTCGCCCAACGGTGCTTTAGAAGTGACAAATGAACAAACAGATGTTGAATATAATTGTCAAGTCCAGCACCATCAGAAGAGACTATAAATCTATTGTTTAATTGTGTTGTTTGCACTTGGCATGTTTTGAAGACTGGAATGACGAAGACATTTTGTTTTGCTACCTAAACACTTTATCCTTCGTTACCCTTTTTGAGCCTTATTTACCTTCTTTCATACCCCTCGTTCGGAATCAGTAGCAACGAAGAAAAAAGAAAAAAAAGAAAGAAAACAACAAAACGAGAAAAAAAGAGGAAAAGAGAAAAGAAAAGAAAAATGATAACAAAGGAAAAAGTCAAATGAAACAGAGGAATTGGGAACTACGTTTGACCTGATTCCTCAAAGAGGATACGTAAGCGCTTCACGGCTCGGTCATAGTTTTGAAAAATGAAAAAAAAATCAATCAATTAAAATATCCCCAAGCAAGAAACTGGGGCAAAGGTTGCGTTTGTTGTAAATAAATCTAATTCCGAAGGTTGTAATTAATAATCCAAAATCGATGCATTTTTGAGCCTTTAATACCCTTTCTTTCTAGCCCTATCCAAAACCCACATTACGGTCCAAAGAAAGACCTTCTGATCAGTCTTCAAAAGATGTCAAGTCAGACAAATGGAGAATCTTACCAGTGAACATAACATTCTGTTCAACAGCAGAAAGGACTCTAATCCCCAGCAGAAAGAGTCATACCGGCGGCACTCCAAATCCCCAGCTGGAAAGTGATACAAATGAGAGAGTCTTATCGGTGAAAACCTTCACAGGCACCATAAGGCGATGAAAGCTGAGAGAAAAATCAAAAATGAGAGAGACTTGATAGTGAAAACCCTTCGGGCACTACAAGTCGAATAGGACTGAGAATCAGATGGGGAATTGCCAATTGAAGATCTTGAAAGATGATTGGCGGTAGAGGATAGGCCCCATGCGCATGTCATGACCATTAGAGTCGGTATCTGCATTTAATGGATTTTTATTTATAGTTTCTTTTGTTAAAGAGTCATTTTTTTCTTTGTCTTTTTTATTCTGTTCCCTTTTATCTTTTTCCTTTCATAGAAAAATCCCCAATAGAGTCTGTTTGGTCAGAACAAGTGTGAATTGACTTCAAAATATGCCATCAGCTTTCCGAATATGCAAGATGAGATCTGACTAGTACATCCAAGTGGTATAGTCAGCAAGGAACAAGCGCGCGGCCAATGTCAAAAAAGATATCCCCAGCAAAGGGAATTGACAAAAGGACTGACGAGTGTCAAGAGGGTACCTTTGTCGAAATCAAAGGTTATAAACCTCAAGGCCAAAACCCGTGGGCAAATCAAGGAGAGCGATGAGCATGATTTGGAAAATTCATACTAGACTAAAAGGTCGGGGAAATGCCAGTTTCCGAGCTATGCCACAAAAGAAGAGGGATATTCTCAGCAGAAAGGGATTATCCCCAGCAAATAGCATCATCCCCAACAAGTTGTGGAGCACATTGCAAGGAAGGAGAAAGGGAAAGCCACCCCGGTAGGAGTATCACAACCAACCACCGCGTTTTAAACTAATAAGTTTGTTTGATTTGAAGCAGGTAGAAGAGATGGCATTGATGACAGAAACGCATGCCACAAGGGATATTATCAAACTGGGGCAGAAAATTTTCCTTTCCATTTAGAAAATTTTCTGGAAGTCAGGCACCCATTCGGGGAAAAATAAAGATAACACCAGTCTCAAGAGAAGTGGTCTTAGAACCAGTGTTGCCCCCAACATAATAAGTTTCAATGGAGGAAGTTGTTCCCCAGCAAAGGGATGAAACTTGAGCTCAGAAAAGCGAGAGGCCAACATCATTCCCAACAACCTTCCGAAGAGTGAAGCACCAGTTCTGAAGGAATCAGAATCCCCCAGCAGTGTTATCCTCGACAGCGTTATCCCCAGCTGATAACATTTTACCCCCCAACAGGTAAGTAAATAATTCCCCAACAGTGTTATCCCCAGCAGTTCCGAGGAGTCCAACACAAGTTTGGTGAAAATCGGTATCCTCAGCGGTTCCTTTCGGGGAAAGGCAAAACGAGCCTCAAGGGAGGTAATATTCGAAGGAAGAAGCTGAATCAAAAAAAGAAAAAAAGAAAAAAAAAGGGAAATAGTTTGCAGAGGAATGAAACATCCTACTCAAAAGGAAGTAGTTCTGGAAGGAGTAAGATAACATATTTACTCAGCAAAGTTATCCGTGACAATGTTATCCCCCGGCGGATCATCGAGGTGTAGAAGCATCCTCGACAGAGTTTCGACCAAGTTTCAAGAGGGTCGGACAACCCAGAGTGGGGAAGGGAGAAAGGGAAGATTCATCCCCAGCAAAATAATCCCCATCAAGTTTTCGAGGTAAGACATTTTCTAGGATATTTTGGGTTCATCCGCTCTCGAATAGGATATTTTGGGTTCATCCGCCCTCGAATAGGATATTTCGGGTTCATCTGCCCTCGAATAGGATATGTGGGGTTCATCCGCCCTCGAATAGGATATGTTGGGTTCATCCGCCCTCGAATAGGATATGTCGGGTTCATCCGCCCTCGAATAGGATATGTCGGGTTCATCCGCCCTCGAATAGGATATGTCGGGTTCATCCGCCCTCGAATAGGATATGTCGGGTTCATCCGCCCTCGAATAGGATATGTCGGGTTCATCCGCCCTCGAATAGGATATGTCGGGTCCATCCGCCATCGAATAGGATATTTTGGGTCCATCCGCCTCGAATAGGATATTTTGGGTTCATCCGCCCTTGAATAGGATATGTTGGGTTCATCTGCCCTCGACTAGGATATTTCGGGTTCATCCGCCCTCGAATAGGATTTGTCGGGTTCATCCGCCCTCGAATAGGATATGTCGGGTTCATCCGCCCTCGAATAGGATATGTCGGGTTCATCCGCCCTCGAATAGGATATGTCGGGTTCATCCGCCCTAAAATAGGATATGTCGGGTTCATCCGCCCTCTAATAGGATATGTCGGGTTCATCCTACCTTGAATAGTATATGTCGGGTTCATCCGCCCTCAAATAGGATATGTCGGGTTCATCCGCCCTCGAATAGGATATGTCGGGTCCATCCGCCCTCGAATAGGATATGTCGGGTCCATCCGCCCTCGAATAGGATATGTCGGGTTCATCCGCCCTCGAATAGGATATGTCGGGTTCATCCGCCCTCGAATAGGATATGTCGGGTTCATCCGCCCTCGAATAGGATATGTCGGGTTCATCCGCCCTCGAATAGGATATGTCGGGTTCATCCGCCCTCAAATAGGATATGTCGGGTTCATCCGCCCTCAAATAGGACATGTAGGATATGTCCGACCTGTATAATGAGAGGAATACTTTCTGTTCTAGGTCGCCCACCAGTATAATGAGGGAATACTTTCTGTTCTAGGTCGCCCACCAGTATAATGCGGGAATACATTCATGTTCTAGGTCGCCCACCAGTATAATGCGGGAATACTTTCTGTTCTAGGTCGCCCACCAGTATAATGCGGGAATACTTTCTGTTCTAGGTCGCCCACCAGTATAATGCGGGAATACTTTCTGTTCTAGGTCGCCCACCAGTATAATGCGGGAATACTTTCTGTTCTAGGTCGCCCACCAGTATAATGCGGGAATACTTTCTGTTCTAGGTCGCCCACCAGTATAATGCGGGAATACATTTCTGTCTTTACATTTTGTTCTAGGAATACTTTCTGTTCTAGGTCGCCCACCAGTATAATGCGGGAATACTTTCTGTTCTAGGTCGCCTACCAGTATAATGCGGGAATACATTCATGTTCTAGGTCGCCCAACAGTATAATGCGGGAATACATTCATGTTCTAGGTCGCCCACTAGTATAATGTGGGAATACTTTCTGTTCTAGGTCACCCGCCAGTATAATGCGGGAATACATTCATGTTCTAGGTTGCCCACCAGTATAATGCGGGAATACTTTTTGTTCTAGGTCGCCCACCAGTATAATGCGGGAATACTTTCTGTTCTAGGTCGCCCACCAGTATAATGCGGGAATACATTCATGTTCTAGGTCGCCCACCAGTATAATGCGGGAATACTTTCTGTTCTAGGTCGCCCACCAGTATAATGCGGGAATACTTTCTGTTCTAGGTCGCCCACCAGTATAATGCGGGAATACATTCATGTTCTAGGTCGCCCACCAGTATAATGCGGGAATACTTTCTGTTCTAGGTCGCCCACCAGTATAATGCGGGAATACTTTCTGTTCTAGGTCGCCCACCAGTATAATGCGGGAATACTTTCTGTTCTAGGTCGCCCACCAGTATAATGCGGGAATACTTTCTGTTCTAGGTCGCCCACCAGTATAATGCGGGAATACATTTCTGTTCTAGGTCGCCCACCAGTATAATGCGGGAATACATTTCTGTCTTTACATTTTTGTTTTAGGCGCCCACCTGTATAACAAGGGAATACATTCCACGTCTTTACTAATAGGAGACGCACTTCCTAGGATCTGTTTTACCAATAGGAGACGCACTTCCTAAGTTTAGTCTTACCAACAGGAGACACACTCCCTAGTTTGGCTTTTTTAGGTTATATTTCAGGAGACGCACTTCCAGGAATTGAGATTTCACCCTTAGGAGATGCACTTCCTAGTTTGATCCATTTTAAATTCGACCATAGGAGACGCACTTCCTAGTCTAGTTTACTAAAGTTTTACCTGTAGGAGACGCACTTCCTAATCAAGGTCTTTCAAGTTTTTTTAGGAGACGCACTTCCTAAATTGAGATTTTACTCGTAGGGGACGCACATCCTAGTCTAGTCTTTAGTTCACTCTCAGCATTGCGTTAGTAGTATCGGTGGGTTACGATTTTGATATCGACTCACAAACCTTCCCAGTGCAAACTGGGTTAGGAAATTTCATTTGTGTTATTTGTTTTGGTTGTCAGGAGCCTGCCTGTAGAGCGAAGGTTGTTATATGTCGAAGATTGAAGAAGTTAGGGGTCCGCCTGTAGAACAGAGGAACATCGTTCAAGGTCAAGCCGTAACCCATTGGAAGGCAGAAGGCTACAACAAAAATCCCCAGCATTCAATCCAAGTTAGAAACAACAAGAAGCTCGCCTCAAGAATACGAGTCAACAGTCTGAGATAGTCAACAAAAGCTAGTCACAAAAACAAAAACAAAAAAAGAAAGAAGAAAAAAAAAGAAGAAAAAATATAATCCAAAGTACGGAAGTGGAGAACATATGTGGTCTGCTCAAGAACTAGCGCCTACAACTAACAAGTATCAAGATTCAAATCCAAAGTCTGTATGAAGCACCATTCAAGACTCAAGATCAAGTTTCAGAAGACTTACAGATAGGAACCCTTGTAACTAATAGCTGATAGGTTTAGTTAGTCTTGCTCATTTTTTATTTTTGATGTAATGACAGGACCGCGGACCGGAACCTCAACGGAACGGCACCTTGATCGGCTCTTCACCTCGGTACACTCTACCATCTCTCTCATTTCCGAACTACACGTGGCCTGATTCCTGTATAACCAAGGATATGTAGGCAGCTCAGATACCAGGGCTCGGTCGCATTCCCTTCCTTTCCTTAGTGTAGTCCCTCCAAATAATGGTCGGGTCAAAGACATGTCTAGTCGTTCTTTGTCGGAAAACTCTTCGTGTTTCCAATCAAAGAGGGGCAGCTGTAGACACGTGATTTTTGACCCTCCCCGAGAATTTTCACATTTTCAGCATAAATATGTAATTTAGGTCTAATATAGCTATTTTGACTATTTTACTTATTTCTTTGCAAAAAGAAAAATTACAAAAATATATATATAAATTTTTAGTTTATGTATTTCTCATAAACTTGAAAAATACAAAAAAAAAATAGTACTTTATTTTGTACTTTACATAATTTCGAAAATTACCAAAAAATATAGTTCTATTAATGTTTTGTAGTCATTTTAATTTTGAAAAAATACAAAAAAATATTACTTTATATTTTATCTTTATATAAAAACGAAAATTACAAAAAATAGTTTTATTAATATTTTGTAGCTATTTTAATCTTGAAAAAATATTAAAAAAGATATAGTTTTGTTTTAAATATTAGTCTTATTTTTGGTAGTTATTTTGCTTACATAGGAATAGTTGAGCAACGTCGTGTTCTTAAGGTCTGGGCAAAAGAATAATATTCGGGTTCAAACTACCCATTTTTAGGCCTAATTTTCGGGCCTAGCCCATAATAATCCGAGTCCACCACACATGGGGGACACGCGTGGGGAACACGGACGGAACACCGTACACGGGGAACCCCACCGCGCATGGGGGACACAAATCTTGGACCCCTACACACGTGGGGTCCATTTTTTGGCAAAGGGTACAAAAATACACGGGAAGGCAAAGGAAAGGGTGGTGGGACAGATTTTGAAAAAAGGAGGGGGCAGGCACTGTTGATTCATCTTCTTCCTCAAGAAAAGAAGAAGAGAAACCCTACTACAAAAAACCCTAACGGAACCCTACCCCAAAACCACCCTCGCACCCCCAGCAACGAACCAAACACCACCTCCAGTCGCACCTCCCCCCGACGCCGGAAACACCACCAAACACCACCTCCGGCAACAACCCATCCAGCGACGCCAGTCCGTCACCTTCCCCGTCGCCTTCTTCTTCCGTGAAACCCTTCCATCAGCTCATTCACCATCGTCGTCACTGCCCCCTCGACCTTACTGTCACCACCACCAAACACCACCTCCGTGAAACCACCATAGCTGCTCCTTCCTCAAGCCAAACGACCACCGGAGCCCCGTCGAGCAGTAGCTGTTGCTGCTGCATCGCCATCGCCACCACCCATCACTGTTTCTGCCTCCTGCTTCACCCGTCATTGCCCGTCGACCCTACATCCAAACTACCAGCTTCCCCAACAACCACTGCTGTTCGTCGTTCAGCCCCACCGACCATTGCCCAAACGACCCTCCAATCTCCATAGCCTCCTCCTTCCTCACATCCAAACGACCCCTTCTGTTGCGTTTTTCGAACCAACCTGCTGCGTCGAGAAAATCCAGCAGCAGCCAACATCTCGTGCGTTGACAGTTTTGGCCGAGCTTTCAATTTCCATTTAGGTCGTCGTTGTTCGTCGAGGTCCGGTACGTCGAGTTTGTTCCGAGGTTTCGTCGTTGTTCCTCGTTCAGTGAGGTCCGGCTTGAGTTCTGTCGGGGTCGTGTTTGTCGTTCTGAGGTTGTCGAGGTTCAAAGGTTATTGTTCTTCATCCTTTGTTTCATTTCGTTCGTTTTGCATATTATGGTTCAAGGCGAATGAGAGTATTTGATATTGATGAATGTCAACAATGCAATTTTTTGTTGTTTTGTTAAAAATGTTTATTTTATGGTGAGTTACTGCATGCTTAAAGTAAATGTGAGAGCATATGAACGGTTTGTGTGTCGTCTTTGTTAAATTGCTTTTTCATTTTTACCATGGATATTATTACCTGTTAGAATCGTTGTTTTTGTTTAACCTCGGATGACTTCATTGGTAGAAAATCGTAGTTGTCTTAAGTTTGCCCTTAAATAATAAAAACGAGACGAGCTTCGCCACATAAAAAAAATGTACAGATTGCGGAGCCCTCACAAAATATATGTATTAAATACTTAGATTCAGGGACGGGCCGTTTAGCAAATTTCACGGCCCTACCCAAAATAATACTGCGCTAGTCGCTTTAGGCGCGCCTTTAATAATTTATTCCCCCTAACTCGGGTGCACATTTATGTGACCCAAATCCAAATCTCAACGGAGTCGAAATGTGTCTCTAATCGCGGGTACATTGATTGTGACGTGGTTTGAGATGCATTTCCATGACGTTGCAAATTCCTTTTAAAATTACGCATGAGACGAGCCTCGACAAACAAAAAATGCACAAGCTTCAGGGCCCTCTAAATGTATATATTAAAATACTTAGAATTCGGGACAGGCCGTTTAGCGAATTTCACGACCTTTCCCAAAATAACAATACGCTAGTTGCTTTAGGCGCGTATTTAATAATGTTATCTTCCTAAACTCGAGTGCACATTTATGTGACCCAAATCCCAATCTCAACAGAGTTGAAACGTAGCTCTAACCACGGGTACATTGATTGTAACGTGGTTCGAGGTGTATTTTCCACGATGTTGTAATTCTTGATAAAAATAACATTAAATGATAAAAGCGGTTAAAAGATAAAGTTTGCACATAAGTTCATATTTGTATAAAAATCAGATAATCAAGCCGAATATAACAGTTGAGCGACCGTGCTAGAACCACGGAACTCGGGAATGCCTAACACCTTCTCCCGGGTTAACAGAATTCCTTATCCGGATTTCTGGTACGCAGACTGTAATATGGAGTCATTCTTTTCCTCGATTCGGGATTAAAATTGGTGACTTGGGACACCCTAAATCTCCCAAGTGGCGACTCTGAAATGAATAAACCAATCCCGTTTCGATTGTCCTTTAATTGGAAAAAACTCCCTTGTACCCTCTCAGGTACGTAAAAAGGAGGTGTGACAGCAATAGGGTTTCTAATTTCAGCTGAGTTCCGACATAACAATTGGCCCTTGTAATAAATCATAGTGGACGATTCACACTTATTATAATGTTAATATTAGTCCACTCGAGGTCTCCAGGTCACCAAAAAGCCAAACCAGGAATTCCATCACCAGCATTATAGGATACAACCAGTACATAATCAGATATAACAGAAGGATTGGCAAATAAGACAGATTTATCGATAACGTACATCATCTCTCTGTCCTTCTTTGGTACCATGAAAAGATAGTAAGTTTTTCCCTAAGGGATGTTGTATATTGATGCGAGAGAAAAGATGCAACAGGTTCATCTCCCCCGAATTAGAATTACTAATTGACAAGGTGCAAAGCCATACCTCGAATGGTAGACACTCTTTTCCTCTAGCTTCCGGGAAAAATATGCGTGAAACTTTCTTCTTTGAAGGAGAGTAAAATTTTCGATAATCGTTATCTTTGGCACCCAACATAAGCAATGGACTTGGGGCGAAAGCACATCAAAATTATGTTTTGGGGGCAACAGTTTGCCAAGTGGTACAAACAAGATCAAAAGCAATGAAATCTTTCATCACTTTAACATGCTTTGCAATCTGAGAAAGTATTTTATTTTTTATTTTTACACATTTGGCTTTCAAATAAATACACCGTTAGAACAAATAATTATTACAAAGAAGTTAGGATAAACAATTTTAACAAATACTGTAAACCCTTTATATATTTATGAGTTACACCGTTAGAACAAATAGTTATTGCAAAGAATGCTTCCACTCATTATAAATAGCACACGCCTCTCACAAATTAGAATTTGTAAATCAAAAATTATAATCTGAGTGTGCTCTACTCTCAGCTTTTGCTCAAACATTTCACATTCTCAATTTCTTCTCATGTACTCTACTCTCCCCCTTAGATGGAAATATGGATGAACTTTTAGAAAAACAAACAACAACGACAATATCTGCTCAATCCTCCAACCAAATAGAACCCCTATTGCATCGCTTGTAACAACAGGCAGTTCGATAATTGGGAAACTTTTAATAGCCATAATGCTAGCATCCACCTTAAGGAGAAACTATTTTGCAGAATTTGCAACAATAGATTCAAGTCAAAGGGCGAGTTGGCCGCACACTGCAACTTTTTAATCACGCCTACAAAACCAGCTCCTGAAAGTGTGAGGTATTAAAACTTTATTCTCTTTGAGTTTTGAGTTATAGAATTATGAGCGTTCTTTAGTTTGAGATTTTGAACTTTCGATGAGTTTTTGACTTTATTTTTGAGTGTTTTTGAAATCTCAAATCTAGTTGAGTTTTTTTATTGTTGACCCTGAGTTTTTGACCATAAAATTTTGAGTGCCTAAATCTCGATTCTATTCAAGTTTTTGACTTTGAGTTTTAGAGTGTTTTTTCAGTTTAAGAATTTGAAGTCTCAATTCGATTTGAGTTTTTGGGTTAATGACCGTGAGTTTTTGACTGTGAGTTTTTTTTATTTTTGACAGAGTTTTTTACTTGTTTATTATTGTGTGTTGTTGAGTTTGAGTTTTTGAAGTCTCTATTCTGTTAGTTTTTCTGTCGTTTGTGAGTTATTTACTATGAAATTCTGAGTATCTAAGTCTCGATTCTATTTGATGAATTTTTTTTATGTTTTTCTATTTGGGTTTTTGAAGTCTCAATTCTATTTTGGAGCTTTTGTGTTGATGACCTTGAGTTTTTGACTGTGAGTTTTTGCATTTTTGATTGAATTTCTTACTTGTTTTTTGCTGTGAATTTTTGAGTGTTTTGAGTTGTCGAGTGTGAGTTTTTGACTCTGAATTTTTTAGAGTTTTTCAATTTGAGTTTTTGATATGTCCGATTCTGTGAGTTTTTGAGATGTTCACGGTGAGTTTTTGCGTTGCTGAGTTTGACTCTGAGTTTTCATGTTTTTGACTTGAAGCACAGTGATTGTTTCCAGATCATGCAGTATGACATAACCAAATTTTAATAAGTGGTCTTTTTTTGTCTATAGTGTAGTTATCTTACAAAATATAGTATTAATATTTATATTGGTTTTTTTCCCGGTCTTTATGACTATAGTATAATTATCTTATAAAATATAATATTATATTAACATTAGTAAGAATAATTCACGTTAATAAGATGTTAGAACGTATTTATGATGCGTGCCTTAGATCTTACTGTAAAAAATGTTATTTATCAATATGAAGATTTGAGTATCTTATTCAAATTTCTAAAATATTTCTATTGTTAAAAAATAGACGGTTTTTCTTTCTACTTTTGTAGGGACTTTTTATTTTTTCTCTAAACTTCAATATTGCCTAAGTGAAAATAAGATAAAAAATCCACAACTATTTTGGGGCACCAAAATTTAGGGGCCTAAAAGCAAAGACTTTACTAGCCTCCCCTTGAGCCGCTTAAAACTAGTGGACTACTAGATAGCATGTTTCTAAAAAACATTATTTACCCACAATAAAGTACTTAAATTTGTATTAAGTATTTTACGTAGTTTATAAATTAAAAAAAAAAAAAAAGATATATTTTAGTTTGTGATTATTTTATTGTTTCAACAAAACACTGGTAGTATATATTTTTCCCTAAATTCTTTACATGTGAATAATTATGGAATAGGTTTGACCGGAACATTATTGTTTCTCTCTCTTTACTTTTTCTCAATAGAAAATGTGTAGACTTTAAAAAATTATTTACAGCGTTACATATCAAGATATTAAAAAATAGACTTCAAATAAAAATAAATATTAATTTTTTCAAAATTTAAAGCCTCTCTTTAATTTTTGGTTTTAGGCCACCAAACTTATAGAGTCGCCTGGTCGCTTAGGGGAGATCGGAGACTGCGTGAAAGTCAAAAAGCCTCCAGACGCTGTCTGTAATAAGTCGCAAGCTGCTAGGTTAATCAGTCAGGCATTCTAGATCCTTGCATCAAAGGATTGATTCAGGCTTCCAACATTAAGCCAGTAATTTCATCTAGGATGTTCAAACTTGAAAGAAACAAAAAAATAATCCGATAAAGGGTGTTCAATATATGTTACTATATACCACTAAAATCTTATATTTTACCTATATATATCGTGTAACTTTTCGATGAAGGGTGGTCAACGGAGCTGGAGTTATCGTAGCTTCGCCCCTGCAAGTCAGGTTACTCTACTTACAGAAAGGAGCATCTTATGCCGAAGGTTCCTCAAGTTAGCGGACCATGTCACAACTGGAACTACATTGAATCTGCCAAATTATTTGATTGAGGTTGGCGACATGGGGACTAGACAATATGAAATTAAGTAGGAGAATCTCCTCTCATCACAGGCCAATTCATAATAGCAAGTCTATTCGCAATTTTGAGTGTATAGAATAATGTTGATCTCTAAAAACAAACCAACTTGCCTTTCCTTTCCTTAGTTTATCTTTATGTGCACTTCTATTTCCTACAATTGACAAGTATCTAGATAAGTAGACTACTATAAATTTCCCCCTCTAATTTTTGTAGCCTGTTGTAATATAGCATCATGCATGGCTACTAGGGGCGGAGCCAGCCCTTCAGCTACGGGTTTGGTTGAACTCAGTAACTTTGGTTCAAATCTTATATTTGTCTTGAGAAATACATTGAATATGCGCAAATTTTATTAAGTTAGAACCCAGTAACTTACAAGAACTTTAATCTTGAACCCATGAGTTTCAAATCCTGGCTTTGCCTCTTGATGGCTACAACACCAGAATGGAGTATTACTGGCTAAGAGAACTCATGATCTTACTAACCAATGGCGGAGCCACATGCACCAAAAGGGTGTCAACCGACACTTCTTCGTCTGAAAATTACAATGTTTAGCTCGGTAGTTTTTTAAAAAAATACGTATATATATATATATATATTATATAATGACACCCCTTGACTTCTTGGTGAGTTTGTTTCTTTATATTTTGACTCCCCTTAATAAAAATCTTGGCTCCGCTACTGTTACTAACCATATCCAGAACCTTTTGCTATATGTTTTTCTTGCTCCCAATTGCAATTGAAAGTTAACCGCATATGACAAAGGGGAGCAAAAGGCTTTGGATAAGGAAGAGAGACTGAACAAACAGAGAAACAAGAACAGAATGTGATTGGGTTTCGTCAAAATGAAACAACAAAGCTGATATCCCTTATTAAACTAAGTAGTAATATATAAGTATAATCAGATATGACATGTTATCTTTCTTTCTTTTTTGAGCTTTCAGACATTATTATTATACATATAGTGAATGTATTGAGTCAAATATGAAGAGGAAAACATCGTTTCCTTCTCCCATGTAACAAAGGAGAAAAAAGAAAAAGAAAAGCCAACAGGGAATAGGGGATGAAAACTAGGGGAAGTAAAGGGTTTCTGGAAACAAAGCAGTGGAGAGGAACATTGAAGTTAGATTTTTTTTTTATGGAAGTTTTATGAAAATTATATGCATGCTAATAGTAGACAATAAATTTGCGGTCAAGAAAATAATCGAGACCGAAAAATATTGCAACAATCGTAGTATTTGAGTGTTACAATCTCTATGGTTCCTCTAATTCTAATTTTTCAATATAAATTCAAGGGTCTTTAAGCTTGATCTTGAACCTTAAAATTATGGATTCAGACCTATTATTTATTGCAATTTTATTGAATTTTTATACATAAATCTATACTTTGTTCAGATGAACCCGGTGTCCGAGTGCTACATCCGCCACTGCTGACAGAGTAAATCTTGGAATAAGAATTTAAGAGGATTTGGAGAAGCATCTGTCCATGAAATCTTGGAATACCTTTTACTGTGTCAATGTTTAACACGATTACTGGTTTTAAAGGCAATTTAACAAAGAAAAGCTTTTCAAGAGTATCCTCGTGAAAACTTACATGTACTTTGGTTTAGATGGATGTGTTTTGGTGTTTGTCCGAATTTTCTTATTATATTTAATTTTTCTATTTTTTCAAGAACAACATATTTACTATAATTGATTTTTCCTTTTACGAAAAAATAACTATAATTCTTCCATATCTGGCTAGTCATTTTTCTTGGAAGAAAAAGTTTTTGACTTCTATAAATTAAGGATCTTTCTTTCTCATTCAGTAGCATTCACAATGTAGTCATATGAGATTTGAGAGTCGTATTTAGGGGGAGAACTTTACGGGACAAGTGTTGGTGTGCCACTTGTGTTTGCCTCTTTGTGAGGTTGTTCTCTCAATATTTTGTATTTTTTTTATATAGTGGATTGCTCATTTCCGCCGTGGACGTAGGTCAATTAATCGAACCACGTTAAATGTTTGTATCTCTTTTGATATGTTTCTCTTTACTATCTTATTTATCGTCGTTCAAGATTTGCTTTGTTAGATTGCGCATGACACCTGATTTTTCGGTCCTAACAGGATGACGTTTTGAAGGTAGAGCTTGAAAAGGATGAGGAAAACAATCACCTAATGGCACAGAGAAGAACCAAAGAAAGTTAAAACGAAAAAGAACACAAAAGGGAATGGTAAATTACGTGACCATCACATCTAAAAGTTTAAGCTGTTAGAGAAATTACACTTTAATTTGTTAATTATATTATCTTTTAACATGCCCCTCATTAAATTGTGTGACCATCTCATCGTAAAAGTTTAAGTTGTTGAAGATATAGTTAAGTAAATAAAAGATGTGCTCGCTCAAACGGCTTAAACTTTTAGATGAGAGGATCACACAATTCAACCGAATTCAAAGATGCTAGGAGAACAAAAATATGTCAACTAAGAATGTGAACATTTGAGAATGAAATTGAAGCAAAACACATTTGTTTGTTTCAAGAAAGTAGCAAGATGGATTATTGAATGTAAAAACATTACTAATGAAGAGGAAAGGAACAAGATCATTGCCTGAAGTCATGTATCGCTTATGTTGCTTTGGAGTCAGAATTACAAAGGAATGTTGCAAGAGGCCACTGCGATCAACAACTTCTTGGCATGTTTGCAATTTCTAATTAAGAGTAATCAAAAAGGAAATGGTAAGACAGGAGACTCATGATTCTTACTCTACAAATATTCATATAATTAATTAAAGCCATAGGGTATGAGGTGAAAAATAAGCCAATCTTGTATATTGACTAAAACAGTAAAAAGATGGACCAGGGGCCTAACTCCAAAAGTAAGTACACGAGGTAAGGATTACTCAAAGCTATGTAACAGAGCCAGGATTTTAAGTTTATGTGTTCAGGATTCTAATCATTTTAAGTTACTAGGTTTTAAATTAATAATTTATATATAAAAAAAAAGTTTAAAGACAAATAAGGTTTTGAACCAAAGCTAGTGGGTTCGGCTGAATCTGTTCCGAACTCTGATCAGAGCTGAACATTTGGACATGTACAACATAACATGGGACCCAAAATTGGGTAAACCGAGAGTAGAGATGAGTCTGACCTAATAACTAGTCAAGAAAATGGACCTCGAGCGTAAGTAAACCTCGATAATTATCTTATGAGGTGAGGATTGCTCAAGATATATAAAAAAAACAATACTGTTTAACCAAAAATCTGAGTCTTTGGTCAAAGCTAATAAGAAATTCGGGTTACTGATAATCAGGAGACAAAAATAAAATACTTTTGAGAACGATGGTAAAAAAACAAATAGATGTGTATTTCAATAAATTCTCAATAGTATTCCGTGTCCTTACAAATGATGATACTTCTTCCTTTTATAGATAATTCTAGGTAAAGGAATGAAGCCTCAGCTTTAATGATATAATCATGAGTAATAAATGACATTAAATAAGCCGTTATACAATCATTCCTATTAAATACCAATTTTGTAACGTATCAAGTATTTAATAATGAATTTGGACTCCTTTCTGTCATCAGATCTTTGCCTTCAATGCCTTCTAATCCGTTGGTTGTAAATAATTTAAATTGGTACGAGACTCGTATCTATACGTCGTCTCGTGCCTATTTAAATTCTTCTTCCCGTGGCTGTCTCCATCCGTGTCTCTTAGTCAATTGTTGCGCTTTGACCATTTAACTAATCCACGTGTCATGCCACATCATCTTTAATATAAACTCAGTTTTTTCCCAATACAGATAGTCCCCCCACTTTCCATTTTTTTATCAATTAAATAATTGGGAAGTGGATCGTCATGTAAAAGGAATTTTTGCCACAATTAATGCTCATGACAGTATTAACGCCTCAGCAGTCTTTTCCATTTAATGTTCTGCCCATGTGTCATTTTCTAATTGATTCCGCTATTCATACCCTTTTTCGAGACTTCTTCATTCTCACTATTTACGAAGTGATAGCTGCCTTTATTATAGGCTTTTCATCATTACACTTCTAAAGTTGACGGTTCCCATTTTGCACATAACTTCTTCTTCCTTTGTCTTCTTCACAAATCTTCAGCACATACTTCCTTCTTAACAATGTCTTCTTCAAACCCTAACCGTAAAAAAGTTCCAATTCTAGATCAATTCCCCAATGCCCCTATTAGACACAGAAGAGGCGGAAGAGGTAGGCTTCGAACAGGGTTAGAATCTACGTGAGGCGACTCCTCTGGTTCTTCTTCAAGGAGTTCTATCCCAAAAGTCCCTTCTTCTAAAAGTAGGGAAATTCTTGATTCTTCTCAAGAACCCTCAGTTGATGATATAGTTCCCAGCGATTTGTCTTTTGAAAGTGACAAAACGTCTCTTCAAAAACAAATTAAAAATTTAGAAAGAGCCGATACTTACCCAACAATAGTAACCGAGCTTACAATCCCCACCATAAGAAGAGATTGTAACTGGAAGGATAGTCTCCGAATGTCAATTCCTTCCCCAAATCAAAGAATTTCCTCTTTTAGAAGTGGGTATTCTTCTGTTTACACTTACCCCTTCACTTTAGGTTTTAATCCTCCGATTGACCCAGTTATCCTCGATTTTTGTCGTTTCTTTACAATTTGTTTGGCCCAAATCGGTCCATTAGTGTGGAGAACAGTGGCTTGTTTGAGATATTTATCCTCCAAGGCCAATGTCAATTTCACCTTTTCTCACCTCATTCATCTATACCATCCTAACTTAATACGCCATGGGGTTTTTACCTTAACTGCAAGGAGCAAAAAAGTTTTGGTAAATCCTGAGGATGACAAAGATCATGGATGGTATATCCGTTACGTTGCTGTTCGTATGTTGGACTTGATTGGCGAAACAAATATTCCCTTCCCTGAGAAGTGGAATTTTGAACGTAGGTTTCCTTTTATTTACCGTACCTACTTTTGAGAATTTCAAAAGAAAGTTGTTTTTAACCTCGTCCCTTCTTGGTTTTTTGTAGCAACCATGGGAGATGTGTAACCTATTCCCAACTTCCGTGGTTGGGTAGACTCACTTTTGAAGATTGCTTCTAGGGAGCAGAGAAGTTGGAAATCAATTTCTTCCTTACATGGCTGGAAGGTTAAAACACATGGTATCCCCCTTTTTATAAAATTTTTTTATATGTTAAGCACTTTTTCCTAAACTTTAATCATGTATATCCATCCTTTAATCAGGATTTGGCATTAGAGGAATGACGGCTGAAGTAGCTATGGACATTCGCATGTCTGCGAATGCTGCTCTTGATTTGGATAAGGCTCGAGCCTTGCTGCCTAAAAGGAAAGCTACAAAGGAAAGTTCTGAAGAAGAAGAGGAGGGTACCTCCCTAATTACCAGGCCAAGGGTTAGGAGACGAATAATCATTGATGATGAAATTGAAAACACTCCTGCTCGAACCTCCACCACCGAGCCTGTTTTGATTCATTCTGACGAGGACGCCGAACCAAGAGATAATAATGAGTCAATTCAGCATCTTTTTGACAGTGGTTTCGGGAGTGGCGAGCTCGGCCCTGTTTTTGATGAAGCTCCTCTTTCCTCATTTGTTCCTATTTTCTCCATTCCTCTGCCAACCATAAGTATTTCTTTACCAGTTTTGACGACTTCCGTTCTTTTGCCAGTTTCTACCGCTCATATATCTGTTCCCTTGGCTGTTTTTACCGCACCTGCTTTTGCATTGGTTTCTACATCTTTTCCTTCCATTCCTTCCACTGCTCCTCTTCCCTTTGTTCATCATACAGAGACAGGTTCTAGCAGTGGAAGTATGACTATGAGAAGTGTTACTTTCGAGGTTCCTGCCAATCATAGCCTCTTGAGGAAGACCGGTAGAGCCGATGTTTGGCTCGAACCTCTAATTGGAGATATCGAGAAGAAGAAGATGGAGAGCCATAGCTGCTTAACTCTGATGAATGACGTAGTTCATTCTACTTTGAAGGTATTTTTACCAACAAGTTTTTTTTTAATTATCTTCAATCTCTCATTTCTATGACTTATCTCTGTAGGCTAACCTTATTGGTACGGAATTAATGGGAAGAATTTCCCTACTGGAAAGAAAAGCTCGTGAGTCTGAAAAAACTGTCCACGAGACCGAAGAAATAGCTAGGGGAGCCCAGCTTGAAGCAACCAATTGGAAGGAGCAGTTCGAGAATGCTCAAGGGACCATAGAGGAGTTGCAAGAAGATAAAAATCTCCTAGAGCAGCAAAACCGTGGTTTAACTTCTGAACTAGCAACTGTCAAAGCCTCTTCAAGCCAATTGAAAAGAGACAAAGAGCTTTTGGAATGCTCTTTGTCAGAACAATTATCCAGGGCTAGTGAAGAAGTTAGGGAGCTGAAGGCACTTTTGGCTAGGAAGGAAGAATATGCAGGAGAGTTAGTGCAAAGCTTGACTCAAGCTCAGGCTGACTTACAGACTTCTTCTGACGAGATTCATGCCTTGAAGAGTTCTCATGCTTCTCTTGAAGCTTCCCTTGATTCCCATTTAGCTGAATATCAAATCTTAAAAAACGATCTTGCTATGTGGGAAAAGGAATATGGACTTCTAGAGGAAAATTTTAACATAGAGGTGAGTTGGGCTTTCCTGAAATCTCGTCGTGATGCTTTGACGGAAGCTGCTCAAGAAGGTTTTGACTTGCAGTCTGAACTGGCCAAAGTCGTAGATACCATCGAGAAAAGCCAACAGTCTACTGATACTCCTTCTCCTGCACTTGAAGTTCCTGGAACAGAAGAACTTTTAAATGAAGAAGTGAATACTGCAGCAATTGGGATTACAATTCCTGCTTCAGCTGAAACCGTTCATATTGCCGCTTCTTCAGAAGTTGCCACTGTGCCTGTGGCTGAAAGTGAAATTAATATTGCAACTTCGGATGTGCTAACCCCTTCAATTGGATGATGGTTTTATCCCTTTGTTTTTAAGGGATTTTTTGGTTAAAGTCCCCAGTTATCATAATGGGGCACTTGTATAAACCTTTATTGACTAAGTTTCTACTTAATCTTTTTAATTATATTAAGAAGTTTCGTTAGTACTTCAATGTGTTCTATTCTTGCCTTTTCCTTACTTATTTAGGACTTATAGAGTAGTTTAGCATTTTTATCCTTTGAAAATGCTTTATGATTCTTCTCATGACTTATTAACATGAGGCTTATAAAAGAGGGCCCTTTTATTTTATCGACACTTAATGAAGAAGACGTCTCAACTTCATAATGGTGTTATAATACGATGAAAGAAATAGGAATACACACGTTTTGTATGAAACAACTTTGGCAAGTTTTTTTTTATAAACTTTTAACAAGTGTTTGACTGTTACATGTATTACAATACATCTACAACTTTCTCGTAACTGTTTTTCTTGTAACAGATTTGTGAATAACATAAAATAAACAAGGTTTTTCTTCATAACCTGTTTTAGTACATAGTCATGACCCTATCTTTACATATTAAGAAGGGTTTGAGAGGTGACTTTGTTTATGAGTTTGAGAGATGACTCTGTTGTTCTCATGAATGCTGAAGACTTCATAATTTTTTCTCAACACTTGACTTCTATCATTCGATATTCGTATGTGTGTATCTGCATTTCTACACGTATCTGTGTACAATATTGTAGTCCCCCAAGTGTTTGAGCGGTGAAGTATGAAGCCTCGAGCACTTGTTTATTTCTTTTTATTTTGGCCCTTTTTTCCTGAAACAGAAAGATATGCGGGACCCGAAGGTGCGATTATAGATGAAGACCGCGTAACTCGTGTGTATTTCCATCAGATTAATTGTAACCCTGGGCTAGGAATTTAAGAATACTCCATTTTGCCTTGCATGTTGTGACTCATCATTTGGCACGAGTTAGGATATTTTGCCTAGCATCTAAAATCTTTAGTAAAATATTAATAAACTAAGAGAGAAATTTTAACACGATGATACCTGACCGTAGGTACTTTCTCAAAAGTAGTATCTTTTTAAGTGGATAGCATTCCAATGTGAGGGTAAAACTTTACCATCCATTGTTTCCAACTGGTATGCTCGTTTTCCCGCAATTCCACGGACTTTGTATGGTCCTTCCCATGTTGGACTTAGCTTTCCTGAGTTAGCAGCTTTTGCAGATTGGAACACCTTTTTAAGCACGAAGTCCCCAATTTTGAAAAATCTGAGGCGTGCTTTCCTATTGTAATATCGTTCTATTACTTGCTTTTGTGCTGCCATCCTTATCAAAGCAGCTTCTCTTCTTCCTTCAAGTAAATCTAGGCTAACCCGCATCTCTTCATTATTAGATTCCTCCGTTGCCTGATCGTATCGTGTGCTTGGCTCACCTATTTCAACTGGAATTAAGGCTTCTGTACCATAAACCATTGAAAATGGTGTTTCTCCAGTGCCTGTTTTGGTCGTTGTACGATAAGCCCATAGTACTCCAGGTAACACCTCAGGCCAATTACCTTTTGAATCTTGTAACCTCTTTTTCAAGTTATTGATAATAACTTTGTTAGTTGATTCTGCTTGTCCATTCCCCACTGGATGATATGGCGTAGACGTTATTCTTTTGATCTGCCAACTTCGAAGAAATTTTGTAACTTGAGCTCCAATGAATTGTGGTCCATTGTCACACACGATCTCCTTTGGTACTCCAAAGCGGCATATTATATTTCGCCATATGAAGTCCTTAACTTCTTTTTCTCGTACCTGTTTAAATGCCCCTGCTTCTACCCATTTAGTGAAATAATCTGTAAGTACAAGTAGAAATTTTACCTGACCTTTTGCTTGTGGAAGTGGACCTACGATATCCATTCCCCATTTCATAAAGGGCCATGGGGCTAAAACAGGATGTAGTAACTCAGCTGGTCTGTGCATATTATTGTCGTACCTTTGACATTTATCACATTTGGACACGAAACTGGTTGCCTCTTCTTCCATCTTAGGCCAATAATATCCTGTGCGAATTAACGTTCTTACCAGTGACCGTCCTCCTGCGTGATTCCCACAATGTCCTTCATGTACTTCTCTCATGACATATTCGGTTTGAGAGGGTCCGAGACACTTGCTAGTGGTCCGCCGAACATCTTTCGATAAAGATTTCCTTGATATAAACAATATCGTGCAGCTTTTTTGCGAAGCGCGTAAGCCTTTCCTTTGTCATTAGGCACGGTTCCGTGCTGTAAAAAGGCAACAATTTCATTTCTCCAATCCCATGTTAGATGATTAAAATTTACCTCATTTTTATCAGATTCAAGAACGGAATGAAATAGATGTATGACTGAAGCATCTGTATTGTTTTGCCACATCTGCTGCGGATGCAAGGTTTGCTAAAGCATCTGCCTCTACATTCTCATCTCTTGGGATCTGCACTACTTTCCAAGTTTGGAATTGCTTTATTAACTCCCGTACCTTTGCGAGGTATTCTTGCATTCGTGACTCTCTGGCTGTATAAGTCCCCAGCATCTGATTAACCACGAGTTGAGAATCACTCTTGATTATAATCTGTGTTATGCCAAGTTCTCGTGCCAATTCTAAACCTGCAATTACAGCCTCATACTCTGCTTCATTGTTAGTTATAGAATGACATTTTATAGCCTGTCTAATGGTCTCACGCGCAGGTGGTACGAGGACTATTCCTAGGCCTGCCCCTTTTACATTAGATGAACCGTCAGTGTATAAAACCCAAGTCCCCGGGTTCGCACCATTAAAAACTAGTAATTCTTTTTCTGCTTCTAAATGCATCCCCTGGCTAAAATCAGCCACGAAATCAGCTAGTACTTGAGACTTTATAGCGGTCCTGGGTTGATAAATAACTTCATACTCACTTAGTTCTATAGCCCATTTTGCTAATCTTCCTGAAAGTTCGTGTTTATGCAAAATATTTCGAAGCGGAAAAGCAGTAACTACAACAATGGGATGACATTGAAAATAAGGTCTTAACTTTCTAGATGCCATGATCAAAGCTAATGCTAATTTTTCTAGCTGTGGGTATCGTGTCTCAGCTTCCAATAAGGACTTACTTACATAATAAATAGGAGATTGTTTACCTTGGTCCTCGCGGACTAAAACAGCACTTACTGCGACTTCAGATACGGCCAGATAAATGAGAAGTTTTTCCCCCACCTTCGGTTTTGCCAACAACGGTGGTTTTGACAAATAAGCTTTCAAATTTCTAAGGGCTTGTTGACAATCTTCATTCCATTCAAAATGATCTTGCTTTTTAAGTGCAGAGAAAAACTTAAAACACCTTTCTGAGGATTTGGAAATAAATCTCCCCAAAGCTGCAATTCTTCCCGTTAATCTTTGTACTTCCTTTTTATTAGTAAGGATATCCGGGATTTCTTCTATTGCTTTGATCTGAGAAGGATTCACTTCAATACCACGATTAGAAACAAGAAAACCCAAAAACTTACCTGATGCAACTCCAAATGCACATTTTTCTGGGTTGAGTTTCATATTAAATTTTCGCAAAATTTCAAAAGTAACAGATAGATGAGAAATATGATCATGAGATTGCTAGGTTTTGACGAGCATATCGTCTATATATACCTCCATTGTTTTCCCTAAATGTTCTTGGAACATTTTGGTGACCGACCTTTGATAGGTTGCCCCAGCATTTTTGAGGCCAAAGGGCATTACTTTATAACAGTAAGTCCCCCTGTCTGTGATGAAAGAAGTTTTTTCTTCATCACCAGGATCCATTTTAATTTGATTATATCCTGAGTATGCATCTAAAAAACTTAAAAGTTCATGACCTGCGGTTGCATCAATTAGTTGGTCTATATGCGGTAAGGGAAAGGAATCTTTTGGACAGGCTTTATTTAAATCGGTATAATCTACACAAACACGCCACTTACCATTTTTCTTGGGTACAACCACCGTGTTAGCTAACCAAGTAGGATATTTTACCTCACGGATTGATCCGATTTTTAATAATTTTTGGACTTCATCCTGAATCACCTGGTTCTTGAAAGCACCTTGTTTCCGTTTCTTTTGCTTTGTTGGTGTGAAAGAAGGGTCCTCATTGAGTTTGTGAGTCACCACATTTGGTGGAATCCCTGTCATGTCAGCGTGGGACCAAGCAAAGCAGTCTAAGTTAGCTTTTAAAAATTCGATTATCATACCTCGCATGTTCGTGCTTAAATTGGCCCCGACATAAACCTTCCGTTCAGGCCATTGATCAAATAACATCACTGCCTCAAGCTCTTCAATTGTCGTTTTGATGCTTTCATTTTCTTCAGGTTCTTGAATTGTGTCAGGTCTTGAGTCCAAATCCGTCTTTTCCTGTTCAGTTGAAGTTTGATCTTTTTTACCTTCAACTGTTTCCTGTAATTGCTACTTTTCTTTATTCTCGGCGCTCGTACTTGTTACAGCATTGACACTTTTAGCCATCTGCTGATCCCCACGAATTTGGCAAATTTCCCATGGTGATGGGAATTTAATAACCTGATGTAGAGATGATGGGACAACGTCCATATCGTGTATCCATGGTCTCCCCATGATCATATTGTAGGCCATTTCCATATCAACTACCTGAAATTTAGTTTCCTTCACAACACCCATAGCAAAAGTTGTTAGAAATACCTCACCTTTTGTTACTACACTTGAATTGTCGAAGCCTGACAAGGTGTGCGCCTTGGGTATCATTTTGTCTTCAGCTTGCATTTCTCGTAGTACCCTTAGTAATATAATATTTACAGAACTCCCTGGATCAATCAAAACTCGTTTTACATTAGTATCATGTACAAGTAAAGATATTACCAGTGCGTCATTATGTGGAGTTGTCACTCTTTCGGTATCTGCGTCATCGAACGAAATACTTTCATTTTCAAGGACCTGCCGCACCCATTTCCCGTGTGTAATCGTTACCTTAGAAACCTTGTTGGAGGCTGTGTAGGTTACGCCATGAATATCTTCTCCCCCGCTTATGACATTCACTGTCCTCTTGGGTGAAGGAGGTTGTGGTGGCTCTTGTCTGTTTTTCATATAAGCTTGTTTTCCTTTCTCACTAAATAACTCAGTGAGGTATCCTTGCTTCAATAAATGATCCACTTCACTCTGCAGGAATCTACATTCTGAAGTTTTGTGCCCGTGATCGTTGTGAAATTCGCACCAATGATCCGGATTGCGTCTACTTGGATTTGACCGCATCTCTTTTGGCCACCGTACCTTGTCTCCCATGCTTCTTAAAATAGCTACGAGCTCGGAGGTAGAGACATTAAAATTATATCCACCGAATCGTGCCTTTAAACTTCTGTCATCATCTCGTGATTCTTGTCTGTTCCGATCATTCCTGAACTTTGAAGAAGAGCCAGAATCCCGGTTCCTCGATTTTTGATCATATTGCTGGCTATCTTGTTTCGACCGTGGGTCCTTTCCTGTGGGTCCCATATATGGATCGTACCTGTTTTTACCTAATCTTTTTTCGGTTTCTGACCTTCGGGTACCGCCCCTTTCTTCATGATGGAGCTTAGGTACGGTATCTTCTTCGATTCGCAGCTTCGTGCTATATATGTTGTAAACATCATTCCATGTGGTTGCAGGAAATTCTCGAAGACTTTCTTTGAGTCATCTCGTGGCTTCAGAACTTTTGTCATTTAAATTACTTGCAAAAGCTATAGCAGCCCAATTGTCAGGCACACGAGGTAGAGTCATTCTTTCACGCTGGAATCTATCAACAAAGTTTCTAAGCAACTCTGAATCCCCTTGTTTGATTTTGAAAATATCTTCCATACTTTTCTCAACCTTTTGTGCTCCCGAATGTGCTTTAATAAAAGAATCTGCAAGCTCAGCAAAAGAATTAATAGAATTTTCAGATAAAAGAGAATACCAGGTTAATGCACCCTTGGTGAGTGTTTCTCCAAATTTCTTGACCAATACTGATTCAATTTCTTGTTTGGTCAAGTCGTTGCCTTTTACGCCGGTTGTAAATGCAGTCACGTGGTCACGTGGGTCTGTAGTACCATCATATTTCGGGATGTCAGGCATTTTGAACTTTTTCGGAATTGGAAGGGGAGCAGCACTAGGCTTCCATGGTTGTTGTGAGTATTTGTCCATGTCTACTCCTTTTATTACAGGCGAAACTCCAAGGATTTGTTCAATACGCTCATTTTGTTCCTTAAGCTGTTTCTGCAAGGTTAGTACTAAATTTTGCAAATACGAATTATTTAAATTACCTGGTCCCCCTTCTTGTGGTTCACTGGGGGTTGCTCCGTTTCCAGAATTATCAAGACCAGAACGGGGGTTCTCCAATGTATTATTATTAGGAGTTGGTGTAGGTGGCGCAGCAGGCAATCGACTAACAAGTGCCTGAAGAGATTTGCCGACCTGTGCATCAATTAGCTTTTGCAAAGCTTCAGTTGTAACTCTTTCAAAATGTTCAGATTGCTCTTGTTGATCAGCACGGGATTCAGTAACAGGAGTGCCTTCACGAGATTGACGTGGTGAATTTAGAGGAGAGGGAACCACATTATCTTGATTTTGATGTATTTGATTCTCATGGTTTCCCAATGTGTTATTACTATTGTTGTCGGCGTTGTTGTTTGACATGGTGATGACAATAGATAAGATATAGCTTAAAAGGAAAGATTATCAGATTCCCGGTAACGGAACCAATTTGTTTAACCAAAAATCTGAGTCTTTGGTCAAAGCTAAAAAGAAATTCGGGTTACTGATAATCAGGAGACAAAAATAAAATACTTTTGAGAACGATGGTAAAAAAACAAATAGATGTGTATTTCAATAAATTCTCAATAGTATTCCGTGTCCTTACAAATGATGATACTTCTTCCTTTTATAGATAATTCTAGGTAAAGGAATGAAGCCTCAGCTTTAATGATATAATCATGAGTAATAAATGACATTAAATAAGCCGTTATACAATCATTCCTATTAAATACCAATTTTGTAATGTATCAAGTATTTAATAATGAATTTGGACATTAAATAAGCCGTTATACAATCATTCCTATTAAATACCAATTTTGTAATGTATCAAGTATTTAATAATGAATTTGGACTCCTTTCTGTCATCAGATCTTTGCCTTCAATGCCTTCTAATCCGTTGGCTGTAAATAATTTAAATTGGTACGAGACTCGTATCTATACGTCGTCTCATGCCTATTTAAATTCTTCTTCCCGTGGCTGTCTCCATCCTTTCCTCTTAGTCAATTGCTGCGCTTTGACCATTTAACTAATCCACGTGTCATGCCACATCATCTTTAATATAAACTCAGTTTTTTCCCAATACAAATACATTTTCTCAAACCAGTGTGGGATATTCTAACGTAAATGAACTAGTTTGAGCCATATTCAACACTTGTAAAATAAATCAGCTATGCTTTCTAATGTGTGTGACTGTGTGTGTAGAGGGGAGGGGGTGGGTAGGGGGAGAATAGTAAATGTTACATGTTCCATGCATGAGAAACGAAGCTTGGTTGTAGAAAATTCATCAACTTTTTCATCCAAGAAGCTATTTAATTTACATGCCACATATCCCAAATGATCTACACTGCTAACTAGAGCATTACTCACATAATCTTTCAAATTCTCTATCACTCTGTACCACAATTATTTTTTCACAAAGAATTAGGAAAACTCCAATGAGCTAACAAATTTTTTCGACCAAAAAAACTCAATAAGAAAGGGAATGACTTTAGACTAACAATGTTTTGTGCTCATTTTCCCCATTAGAAGACAAAGTATTCTGCAGCTAAGTACAACTGCTTCCTTAAATTCTTCAAGTCCACCGCACTCAGTGCCTGACTACATGTGACCAAGTGAACCAACTGTATGTCTGGATCAACATGTGATATAACTATGAGCTAGAGGTAAACATAACACATAATAATCTACTAAAGAGTCTGACTGAAATATCATAGATGCGGAAAATACTGAAAGGTCTGCAAGTATAAATAAGTAGCCGACAAGGCTAACACATGAAAGCCTGCTAACATCTGACTGACTGGGTTATAGTCTACAAAGCCTCTAAAGAATACTGAAAATGCTAACTGTTTACCGGGAAAAGGTCCCCGGTATACCTTATTAACTGAAATAATATAATGACTAAAACAAAAGAGAGATAAGGCCCCGAAAGACTGGGGCTCACCAATAGCTGATACGAGATGTCCTAGCAAGCAGAATCGTCAACCTGAAAATCGTTACCTGCATCGCGAGATGCAGGCCCTGAGCAAAAAGGGACGTCAGTACATTTTAATTGTACTGGTATGTAAAACAACTGAAGAAAAGAACTGTAAATACTGAAACTAAAACTGAACTGCTAGCTGATAAACTAATAACTGAACAAGGAAGTAAGGATATGAATACTCCCTCTTCTGAATGATGAACAACCTGTTTATCTGATAAACTACTGCCTTGGGCCCAATATATATATATATATATATATATATATATATATATATATATATATATATGTATGTGTGTGTGTGTGTGTGTGCACAAGCTACGGCCTCAAACCCAAGTATACGTATACATAACTACGGCCACAGGCCCAAAAATGCATAAAGCATAAACTACGGCCTCATGCCCAAACATGCATAAAGCATAAACTACAGCCTCAGGCCCAAATACATGTGTTCAACATTCAGGAATTTAGAACCAGGAACTGAGAATCATATTGTAATACATAATACTGAAATAATGAGCCATACCGAGTTACATGATACTGGAACAGTGAATAGGATTAGACTGAGATGAGTATTCATAATAAGTTGATTTGTCATAACTGAAACTCATAGAATATCGAATGATTATGAAACTATGTCATCTAGAGAATAGAAGTTCTACTACTATTCAGGGAACTAAGGCATAGTTATTTTCGGAGGAAACTGGTAATGGTAATAATGAATGGGACGTAGGGAGAATCATAGACATCCCAAACGTAAAGAGTTAGTCTTGCACACCTTAACTTCCTGCCCTTGAGCGAATACAACGTTTGTCAGCCCTTTCAACTTTAATCTAAAGCAATACAAGTCAAAGGGATTTCATATTAGCTATGATGCTCATGTTTTGGTCACTTAAGCATTTTATCAAATACTTGGTGAAAATAAAGCTTCATAGTCCTTATTAATGGTGTCTTTACACCCAACAATCCATTCTCTTCTTCCTAGATAAATTCTAAAGTCTCAAATGATTATAATCAACATTATTCTTCATCACCCGTAAGGTAAACAACACCCTTAACCAATAATCAACAATCAACACCCCAACCCTATAATCGTTCATGCTTTTCAATCAAATCCATCAACTCATATCTCATGAACTAGGGTTTATAATCATTAAACCAATGCTAGAATCAATTAGAGGGTGAAGACATTACCTTTTTGAAGTTCAAACCCTTTGAATTCGAGTTCTAGGCTTCTTTCTCTCAACAATGATGTCTCAATCGAATATCTAATGATATGGAGGGTTTACCTATGTTAATAAGATGTTAGAAAATTGAAATTAACTTAGAATCACCATTAAAACTTACCTGGAGGGACCTTTAGTGGTCGTTTGGTTGGAATATGATTTATACCGGTATAAATTATGCTGGTATAAGTTATATTGGGATAAGTTATATTGGGATTAGTTATGTTGGGATTGTTGTTTATTCATTGTTTGGTATGTTGTATTAAGAATGACAATTGCATAATTTCTAAGAAAGAAAGTATAAGTTATATCGGTGCTAATTACCCCACCTTCTATAAGGTATAAGTTATCCCAGTATTAAAATTAACACCGGAATAACTTATACCTGGTTTGCTAACCAAACAGAGTATTAAGATGGTATTAACTTTTTATACTACTCTTATACCTTCTTATACCTCATATCAAACGACCCCTTAAGGAGTTAGATTTTTGAGAGCTTTCCTTTCTAGAGCAAGTTTTTATGTTTTGGGGATGTGGGGGATGAAATAAGGCTAAAAAAATGACTTCCCAAGTCATCCACCACGTCCCAGTAGGCGTGACCGCGGTCCCGACCGCGGTAAATAGCTGGAGCACTGCCTTATGTCCGTGGTCGCGGTAAAACGCGGCCGAACGCGGTGGTTATCCACTATTCTGTAAAATGAACATAACTTTTTGCACAGAGCTCCGTTTGGGCTCCACAATATATTTTTAGAAAGTTATTTCAAAGGCCTATAACTTTCATTCTTTGAATTTTTCCAAAATTCTCTACACATTTTCACTAAACCCTGCTGGAAGAAGGACCTTCTGCAAACTTAGTCGATTTTGTCAAATCTTATGCACCTCACTTTCCATCTTGATTTTGAAACAACTATTTTCACCCATAATCATCCCGATGGGACTTCACATGTTCAAAATATATCCTTACTACTCCTTTAACTCATTCATACCTAAGCCAAATTTACGGGGTGTTACATTATCTCCCACTTGGAATCATTCATCCTCGAATGATGGTCCTGGTTGCAACTACGGCTATCTATGGACATTAAACAGGTGTGATGGAGATATGAGAATACTAAAATATCATGAGTATATGTATATCAAATTGAACGAGCACGTGATCACTAAATACTAAGCTGAGTAAATACTGAAGAACATGGAGATTATAATATAAGACCTGAATGGAAAGGTTAATTACCTTCCACATTTTCCTTTTGCTCTTCAAAGAGATATGGATATCTGGACTTCATCTCCTCCTCGGCTTCCCATGTAGCCTCTTCAACCTTTTGATTCCTCCAAAGCACTTTTACTGAAGCAATTTCCTTAGTTCTGAGCTTGTGGATTTGACGATCAAGAATAGTCACTGGAATTTCTTCGCAAGACAGGCTGTCTTTAACCCCTATAATCTCTGTAGGAACCAAAAGTGACGGGTCTCCCATGAATTTCTTCAACATGGACACATGAAACACTGGGTGTACAACAGCTAGTTCTTGTGGCAATTCTAGCTCATAAGCCACTTGTCCGATCCTTTGCAGGATTCTATATGGACCAATATAGCAGGGACTAAGATTCCCCTTCTTCCCAACTCTCATAACGCCTTTCATGGGCGATACTTTCAGAAATACCCAATCATCATCTTGGAACTCTAAGTCTCTACATCGCACGTCCGAATAGGACTTTTGGCAACTTTGAGCCGTCTTCAAATGCCTTTGTATCAAGTTGACTTTCTCCATAGACTGATAGACCAAATCGGGTCCTAACAACTCCGCTTCTCCGACTTCGAACCAACCAATTGGTGATCTACACCTTCGCCCATACAAAGCTTCGTACGGTTCCATCTTGATTCTAGAGTGATAGATGTTATTATAAGCAAACTCAATGAGAGGTAGATGATCGTCCTAATTACCTTTAAAATCAATAACACATGCCCTCAACATATCCTCAAGAGTCTGAATGGTGCATTCCGCCTGGCCATCTGTCTGAGGATGAAAAGCAGTACTGAGGTTCACCCTTGTGCCCAATCCCTTCTGAAAGGATTTCCAAAAATTTGTTGTGGACTGAGCACCACGATCTGAGATAATGGAAAAAGGTGTCCCATGTAATCGGACTATTTCTTTGATATACAACTTGGCATAATCCTCGGCCGAATCTGTAGTTTTCACTGGCAAGAAGTGAGCTGACTTGGTAAGTCTGTCTACAATCACCCAAATCGAATCATGCTTCTGGAACGAGTGAGGTAGACCTATTATGAAGTCCATGTTTATCATCTCCCATTTCCAAATGGGAATTTTTATATTCTGAGTTAAACCGCTAGGTCTCTGATGTTCGACTTTCACCTGCTGACAATTTGAACACTTAGCCATGAAATCTGCTATATTTTTTTTCATATCGTTCCACCAATAAACCTCCTTAAGATCATGATACATCTTTGTGGAACCTGGGTGAATAGAATACCTGGAATTGTGGGCTTCTGACATAATCCGCTCTTTGAGCCCATCTACATCTAGAACGCATAGTTTGCCTCTGTATCAAAGTACCATCATCTTTCCCTTGTTCAAAAGCCATAGTCTTGTGTTTGTAAATTCCCCCTTCAGCTGCAATAAGTAGGAATCACTGAACTATTTTTCTTTTACTTCGGTTACTAAGGAGGATTCAGCCCTGTTCTGGAGAACAATGCCACCATTTTCAGAGTCCAAAAGTCGAACTCCTAGATTTGTTAAGCGATGGACTTCCTTCATCATAGTTCGCTTGTCTGCCTCAACATGAGCTAAGCTTCCCATAGAACGCCGACTGAGAGCATCGGCTACAACATTTGTTTTCCTCGGATGATAGAGGATATCAACATCATATTCTTTAAGTAATTCGAGCCACCTTCTCTGACGCAGATTTAATTCTTTTTCCTTGAAGATGTACTGGATACTCTTGTGATCTGTAAAAATGTCAACATGTACCCCATACAAATAATGGCGCCAGATCTTAAGCGCAAACACCACAGCTGCTAATTCAAGATCATGAGTCGGTTAATTCTTCTCGTGAGCCTTGAGTTATCTCGACGTGTAGGCTATGACTTTACCGTGCTGCATTAATACACACCCAAGACCAACCCCTGAAGCATCACAATAAACAACGAACCCTTCGGTTCCTTCCGGTAGTGTCAAGACCGGAGCTGAAGTCAATCTCTTCTTTAGCTCCTCAAAACTTTTCTCGCACGCGTCCAACCATTGAAACTTGACTTTCTTCTGAGTTAATCTAGTCAAAGGGGATGAGATAGAAGAAAATCCCTCTACGAAACGCCTATAATAGCTTGCTAGACCCAAAAAACTTCTTATATTGGATACTGAGGTAGGTCTAGGCCAATTCTTCACTGCCTCTATTTTTGAAAGTCCACCTTCACGCCTTCCCCTAAGATGACATGGCCCAAAAACGCTACTGATTTCAACCAAAATTCACACTTAGAAAATTTTGCATATAGTTTGTGATCTTGTTGTGTCTGCAACACAATTCTGAGATGTTCTGCATGGTCAGTCTCGCTACGGGAATAAATCAAGATGTCATCAATAAACACGATAACAAACAAATCAAGATAAGGCTTGAAGACCCTATTCATAAGGTCCATGAAAGTTGCTGGTGCATTCGTTAAACCGAATGACATTACCAAAAATTCGAAATGCCCATATCGAGTCCTAAAAGTTGTTTTTGGAATATCAACTTCCTTAACCTTCAACTGATGGTATCCCGATCTAAGGTCAATCTTGGAATAACACTGGGCTCCCTGAAGTTGATCAAATAAATCATTTATTCTGGGAAGAGGGTACTTGTTCTTGATGGTGACTTTATTCAACTGACGATAGTCAATGCACATACGCAAAGACCCATCCTTCTTTCGGACAAATAAGACCGGTGCACCCTAAGGTGAGACACTTGGCCTTATAAATCCCTTATCTAGAAGATCTTTCAACTAGACTTTTAATTCTTTCAACTCTGTTGGAGCCATTCTATAAGGCGGAATAGATATCGGCTTAGTGCCTGAAAGTAGATCAATTCCAAAGTCAATCTCTCTATCGGTAGGGATTCCAAAGAGATCTTCGGGAAACACTTCTGGAAACTCATTTACAATTGGTACCAACTGGAGAGTGGGGATCTGAGCATCTGCATCCTTAACTCGAACCAGGTGATAGATATATCCCTTGGAGATCATCTTTCTGGCCTTAAGATAAGGAATAAACCTACCCCTAGGTGTTACTGCATCACCCTTCCATTCTAAGACTGGTTCATTAGGAAATTCAAAATTTACTATTTTGGTTCTACAACCCACTGTGGCATAACAGGACTCTAACCAATCCATGCTCATGATCACATCAAAGTCTACCATCTCCAATTCTACTAAGTTTGCTGCAGTAAGACGATGATACACTTTGACTGGACATCCCATATAGATACACCTTGCTATAACTGATTCTCCAACTGGAGTGGACACTTCAAATGGTTCACACAACTTTTCTGGTTCTATCCCAAATTTCTTAGCAATATATGGGGTTACATAAGATAGGGTGGATCCCGGATCTATAAGAGCATAGACATCAAAAGTGAATATTGTTAGCATACCTGTGACAACATCTCCACGAGCCTCTGTATCCTGACGGCCTACCAGTGCATACAAGCGGTTTCGACCACCGCATGCATTACTAGACTTTGCTGCACCGCGCCCTTGTTGGGTCTGAGAGTTATGAGGGGCTGCTGAATTAGTGGACTGAGCTACATTGCCTCCATTGTTCTACTTTGCTGATGGACAATCCCTCAAGAAGTGGCCCTGCCGACCGCACCCAAAGCAACCACTTGTGCCCAAACGACACACCCCTGGATACTTCTTACCACACGTGTTATAAGTATGGTACTCAAGTCCTCTGTAGTCCACACTAGCCTGTGACTGTGAGCCTGCTGCTATGAAATTTTGGTTTTCTTGTTAAATTTGGACCTCTGAACCGATGCACTAGCTGAAGATGGAGCGGGTCCTGATTTTGATTTCCTGAAGAATTGGCGATTGCCTCCTGCTTGAGATCCCCCATGGCTGAAAATTCCTACAGACTTAGCTCTCTTACTCAATTCCCTATCCTTCTCTTTCTATAGCCGCTCTTCCTTTTTCAACCTGTCTTCATTCCCTTGAACAAAGGCAACCATCTTAGTGATGGTCATGTCATTATTCTGAGCAAATATATTAGCATCAGCAAACAAATCATCTGAAAGTCCCAACACAAATCGCCTAACTCTGGCCCTCATATCACGTACCATTTCCGGAGCATACATGGCCAGAGAGACAAACCTGAGGTAGTACTCATTCACACTCATATCATTCTATCTGAGTCTCTCAAACTCCAAAGTCTTAGCATACCAAGACCTCAATGGGTAGAAAATGCTCAAGGAACGCATCTGCAAACTCCTTCCAAGTTGCAAGAGCTGCATCCTCACCTCGGGACTCTTCCCATGTTTCATACCAAGTGTTCGCAACATCCTTAAGCTGGTACACAACAAGCTCTGCTGCCTCAGTATCTGTAGCATGCATCACCCTCGAAATATCTTCTGAACCTCGTCAATGAAGTTTTGCGGATCCTCATCCTTTTTGGACCCTTTGAAGATGTAAGGTTTCATGTTGAGGAATTCCCTAGACCTGGAACTACCCATCTCATGAACATCACTTATTCCTTGCCTTTGAGCCTGAGTAGCAACAATCTGGGTAAGCAACTGGATAGCTCCCCTGACATCCATGTCTGAAGCACTGGGCACTAAGCCCGATGCAACCTCCTAGGCTGGAGTGTCCTCCTCCTGAGCAGCATTAGTTGTGGCCCCCTAGCTAGTAGCTGAGGCCCTCCTGGTGTACTTTCTTTTTGCAGGCATTTTTCTAAAATATGCAATTCGCACGGGTTAGAAAGATTCCCCAAAGCATAGCTCAAACTACACGATCTAGAGTATGAAAGAAATGGAACAATCCTAGATGTCTTGGTGGTCAACTGTTTACATGTGTGGTGTGCACACACACATGAGACCCCACTAGACAAGCCTTCATAGACTCCCTAGGACTCTTGAACCTAGGGCTCTGATACCAAGCTTTGTCACGCCCCGAACCATGGTCTGGGCGTAACACGGTACTTAGTGCCTGACTGCATGTGACCGAGCGAACCAACTGTATGGTTTGATCAACATGTGGTATAACTATGAGATAGAGGTAAATATAACACATGATAATCTATTAAAGAGTCTCACTGAAATATCATAGATGCGGAAAATACTGAAAGGCCTACAAGTATAAACAAGTAGCTGACAAGGCTAACACATGAAAGCCTCCTAACATCTGACTGACTGGGTTATAGTCTACGAAGCCTCTAAAGAATACTGAAAATGCTAATTGTTTACTGGGACAAGGTCCCTGGTATACCTTATTAACTGAAATACTATAATAACTAAAACAAAAGAGAGATAAGGCCCCGAAAGACTGGGGCTTACCAATAGCTGATACGAGATGTCCTAGCAAGCAAAATCGCCAACCTGAAAATCATTACCTGCATCACGAGATGCAGGCCCAGGGCAAAAAGGGACATTAGTACATTTGAATTGCATTGGTATGTAAAACAACTGAAGAAAAGAACTGTAAATACTGAAACTGAAACTGAACTGCTAGCTGAAAAACTGATAACTGAGCAAGGAAGTAAGGATATGAATACTCCCTCTTCTGAATGATGAACAACCTGTTTATTTGATAAACTAAGACCTCGGGCCCAATATATATATGTGCACAAGCTACGACCTCAGGCCCAAGTATACGTATACATAACTACGGCCTTAAGCCCAAAAATGCATAAAGCATAAACTATAGCCTCAGGCCCAAACATGCATAAAGCATAAACTACGGCCTCAGGCCCAAATATAGGTGTTCAATATTCAAGAATTTAGAATCAGGAACTAAGAATCATACTGTAATACATGATACTGAAATAATGAGCCATACCGAGTTACATGATACTGGAATAGTGAATAGGATTAGACTGAGATGGGTATTCATAATAAGTTGATTTGTCATAAGTGAAACTCATAGAATATCGAATAATTATGAAACTATGCCATCTAGAGAATAGAAGTTCTACTAATATTCACGGAACTGAGGCATAGTTATTTTTTGAGGAAACTGGTAATGGTCATAATGAATGGGACATAGGGAGAATCATAGACATTACCAAACATAAAGAGTGAGTCTTACATACCTTAACTTCCTACCCTTGAGGGTAATACAATGTTTGTCAACCCTTTCAACTTTAATCTATAGCAATACAAGTCAAAGGGATTCCATATTAGCTATGATGCTCATGTTTTGGTCACTTAAGCATTTTATCAAACACTTGGTGAAAATAAAGCTTCATAGTCCTTATTAATGGTGTCTCTACACCCAAAAACCCATTCTCTTTATCCTAGATAAATTCTAAAGTCTCAAATGATTATAATCAACATTATTCTTCATCACCCATAAGGTAAACAACAACACCCTTAACCAATAATCAACAATCAACACCCCAACCCTATAATCGTTCATGCTTTTCTATCAAACACATCAACTCATATCTCATGAACTAGGGTTTATAATCATTAAACCAATGCTAGAATCAATTAGAGGATGAAGACATTACTTTTTTTAAGTTCAAACCCTTTGAATTCGAGTTTTAGGCTTCCTTCTCTCAACAATGATGTCTCAATCGAATATCTAATGATATGGAGGGTTTACCCATGTTAATAAGATGTTGGAAAATTGAAATTAACTTATAATCACCATTAAAACTTACCTTGGGTGGTGGAGGGACCCTTAAGGAGTTAGGTTTTTGAGAGCTTTCCTTTCTAGAGCAAGTTTTTATGTTTTGGAGTTGTGGGGGACGAAATAAGCCTAAAAAATGACTTCCCAAGTCGTCCACTGCGTCCCGGTACGTGTGACCGCAGTCCTGACCACGATAAATAGCTGGAGCACTGCCTCATGTCCGCGGTCGCGGTAAAACGCGGCCGAATGCGGTGTTTACGCACTATTCTGTAAAACAGACATAACTTTTTGCATAGAGCTCCATTTGGGCTCCACAATATATCATTGGAAAGCTATTTCAAAGGCCTATAACTTTCATGCTTTGAATATTTTCCAAATGCCTTACACAATTTCACGAAACCCTGCTGGAAGACAGACATTCTGCAAACTTAGTCGATTTTGTCAAATCTTATGCACCTCACTTTCCATCTTGATTTTGAAACAACTATTTTTACTCATAATCATCCCGATGAGACTTCACATGTTCAAAATATATCCTTACTACTCCTTTATCTTATTCATACCTAAGCCAAATTTACGGGGTGTTACATAATCGCCAAAAAACAAAGAGTTTAAGTTCTATATATTTACGTTATACGAGATCACCGAAAATTGACCTACGATAATAGGTAATTCCTCATATCATGACTAATACAAGTAACCTAGATAATAGAATGAGAACCAGCTATAACCAGTAAAATTGCACAAATAACATAAAATTTATATACTGTTAGTGTCAGCATATACAGGAGAAAGCCAAAATTCATATCTTATCACATGAAAGCATAGAAATTGTAATGGAGAAATTTAAGCCTATACCTATAGTTAGTAAAAAGTTAACAATCAAAAAAAAAGTAAGGGGTCGTTTGGTGTGAAGACTAGTTATGCTAAGATTAGTTATTCGAGAATTATTTATGCTGGAATTATTTTTTATTGACTGTTTGGTATATTGTATTAATCCCGAGATTGTCAATTTTACTGTTTTATCCTGAAATTACTATTCCACCCTCGGACATGTCAATTTTACGGCTTTATCCTTGGATTACCATTCCACCCTCGAACAGGTATAAGTTATCGGTATTATTTTTAATCCTGACATAACTTATCCCAGATTAATAACTAATTAAGAAATAAAGCGATATTTGTTATAAAATAAAAGCAATGCAGTAAAATGTAAACAAGAAGAGATAGAGAGAATGGAGAAGTGTTTTCTTCTTTCACTTTGGTGTAATTTTTCATTGCAATTACATGGCCTTTTATAGGCATAAAAGTGGAGATGATGGGCATAAAATAGGAAATTTAATCTTTAAGTTATTCACAACATGGGCATCCAATGTAGCATCCAATGTAGTATCCAATGTAGTATCCAATGTACAAACTATTTATAACACTCCCCCTTGGATGTCCATGTAAGATAATGTGCCTCATTAAAAACTTACAAAAAAAATATTGGGATGTACATAGTTATTTATAATATGCATTGTTTGCTGCCTCATTAAAAATCTTACCAGGAAAACCCAGTGGGACAAAACCTTGGTTAAGGAAAAGAGTGCAGCGTGTAGTTACTTCCCCTGATGAAAAATCACTTAATGTCTCGAAGACGACGCATTCCAATCTTATATATCAGCTTTTCAAATATTGAGGTTTGTAATGCCTTAGTGAACAGATCAACCAAATTATCACTTGAACGAACTTGTTGTACATCTATTTCACCATTCTTCTGAAGATCATGAGTGAAAAAGAATTTCGGTAAAATGTGTTTTGTTCTATCTCCTTTGATATATCCTCCTTTCAATTGAGCTATGCATGCAGCATTGCCTTCATACAATATTGTTGGAATATTCTCTTTCGAAGAAAGACCACATGTTTGCTGAATGTGTTGAGTTATAGATCTTAACCAAACACATTCTCGACTTGCTTCGTGAATGACTATTATCTCTGCATGATTTGAAGAAGTAGCAACCATAGTTTGTTTTGTCGAACGCCATGATATGGTTGTACCTCCACTTGTAAATAAATAGCCTGTCTGAGATCGACCTTTGTGTGGATCAGACAAATATCCTGCATTTGCATAACCAATCAATGATGGCTTGGATTCATTTGAATAAAATAAACTCATATCAATGGTCCCTTGGAGGTATCTGAATATATGTTTAATACCATTCCAGTGTTTTTGTGTTGGCGAAGTACTAAATCTTGCCAATAAGCTTACTGAGAAAGCTATATCTGGTCTGGAATTATTGGCAAGATACATTAATGCCCCAATTGCACTAAGATATTGTACTTCGGCACCAAGAAGTTCTTCATCATTTTCATGAGGTCGGAATGGATATTTCTTTATATCAAGTGATCTCACAAACATCGGGGTACTCAATGGATGTGCTTTATCCATATAGAATCGCTTTAAAATCTTTTCAGTGTATGTCGATTGATGGACAAATATTCCATCTTTCATATACTCAGTTTGTAGACCAAGACAAAATTTTGTCTTTCCAAGATCTTTTATTTTAAATTCTTTTTTCAAACAGTCTACTGTTTTTGGAAGCTCCCCAGGAGTTTCAATGATATTTAAATCATCAACATACACGGCGATTATAACAAATTCAGATCCAGACCTTTTTATAAAGACACAGGGACAAATTGGATCATTCTTGTACTCTTCTTTCAACATGTATTCACTCAGGCGATTGTACCACATACGTCCTGATTGTTTCAATCCGTATAAAGATTTTTGAAGCTTTATTGAACAAGTTTCTCGAAAATTTTTATATGTTTCTGGCACTTTAAATCCCTCAGGTACTTTCATAAAAATTTTGTTGTCTAATAATCCATACAAATAGGCTGTAACAACATCCATTAGATGCATATCAAGTTTTTCTTGTACTGCCATATTTATGAGATACCTGAAGGTGATAGCATCCACTACAGGAGAATATGTCTCCATATAATCAATTCCAGGCCTTTAGGAAAACCCTTGTGCCACAAGTCGTGCTTTATATCTAACGACTTCATTTTTATCATTTCGTTTTCGCATCTGGCTTTATGCCTTCAGGTGTTCGAACTATGGGTCCGAAGACTTCACGTTTTCCAAGTGAAGTTAACTCTGCATGGATAGCATCTTTCCATTTTGGCCAATCATTTTTCTGTCTACATTCATTGACAGATTTTGGTTCAAGATCCTCATCTTGTTGCATTATTTCAACAGCAACATTATAAGCAAAAATGTTATCGATAACAATATTATTTCGGTTCCATCTTTTCCCGGTTGAGACGTAACTTATTGATATCTCTTTATTTTCATTATTTTTAGATACCTGGACCTCCCCTAAGTTCTTATCATTTGTTATATCTTGGGGCTCTTCTTGAGCCACTACCTCTGTGTTATGTTCACTTTGATCACTTGCTCCTTTTCTTCTTCGAGGATTTTTATCTTTAGAACCAATTGGTCTACCATGTTTCAAGCATGGCTTAGACTCATTTGCTTTAATTAATTGTTCTGTCGGGATATCAACTCGAATTGGAGCATTAGCAGCTGGAATATGTGACTTAGTCACCCTTGGTAGGTTAGTGAATGCATCTGGCAATTGATTTGCAATATTTTATAAATGAATAATCTTTTGAACCTCTTGTTCACATTGATTTGTTCGAGGATTTAAATGAGACAGTGATAATGCATTCCAATTTATCTTCTTTTTCAGCTGCTTATTTTCTCCCCCTAATGTTAGATATACTGATTCATTAAAATGACAATCAGAAAATCTTGCTGTAAATAAATCTCCAGTCATCGGCTCTAGATATTTTATAATAGAAGGAGATTCATATCCAACATATATCCTCAACCTTCTTTGAGGACCCATCTTTGTGCGTTGTGGTGGAGCAATTAGAACATATATCGCACAACCAAAGATCCTAAGATGGGAAATATTTGGCTCCTGACCAAAAGTCAATTGCAATGGGGAGACTTTATGATAACTTGTGGGCCTTATCCGCACAAGTGCTGCTGCGTGCAAAATAGCATGACCCCATACTGAAATGGGAAGTCTTGTTCTCATAAGCATTGGTCTAGCAATTAATTGGAGGCGTTTGATCAATGATTCTGCTAGACCATTTTGTGTATGAACATGAGCAACCGGATGCTCAATTGTTATCCCAGTTGAAATACAATAATCATTAAAGGTTTGGGATGTAAACTCACCGGCATTATCAAGACGAATTGTCTTAATTGCATAATCTGGAAATTGTGCTCTTAGCTTTATTATTTGAGCCAACAATCTCGCAAATGCCATATTACGAGTTGATAGTAAGCACACATGTGACCATCTTGTAGATGCATCTACCAAAACCATATAATATTTGAATGGTCCACATGGAGGGTGAATGAGCCCACATATATCATCCTGTATACGTTCCAGAAATGCAGGGGATTCCATCCTAACTTTAATAGTTGATGGTCTAATAATTAATTTTCCTTGAGAACACGCAGCACAAGAGAACTCCTTAAATTGAAGAATCTTTTGATTCTTCATTGCATGTCCATATGAATTTTCAATTATTTTACACATCATATTAGAACCAGGATGGCCCAACCGGTCATGCCAAATAATAAAATTATCTTGATTAGTAAACTTCTCGTTTACTACGGCATTGTGTTTCAATCCTGCTAATACTTGTGTAGTATAAGCCGGAGGAAAAAGCAGGTAACATTTCAAGCACATATTTCTTACCGGACATTATTGTAGTAATATAAAGATATTCAATCTTTTCATCATTTGTAGTCTCAATATGATAGCCATTTTGGCGAATATCTTTGAAACTTAATAAGTTTCTTTGAGATTTACTACAATATAGTGCTTCATCAATAGCCAAATTTGTTCCTCCTGGTAGTAATAAATTGGCTCTTCCAGAACCTTCAATTAATCATGTACTACCGGATATTGTATTAACATTCGCTTCTTTCATTACCAAATAAGAGAAATATCTCTTATCTTTTAAAATAGTGTGTGTTGTAGCACTATCCAGAAGACATATATCATCTTTATTAATCTTGAGTCCAACTGAACACTGGGGAATTTTCATATTCTTCATAAAAAAGACAAATAATACATCATAAGAAATATCAAAGACAAGCAGGAAAAAAACATTAAGAAATACATTAGAAATGTAGAAACTAGCAACACATGATGTATTAGGAAAATACACTCAAGAAAAATAAACTAGTTGCAAACATAAACATAAGAACTTTTATAGCTTCATTCCCCAGTAAGATGATTAGTTCTTCAGTCAATATCCTCAAAGAAGTCCCCAACTTCTAAATGAGTAATATTTGTTAGGCCTTCAAAATCATCATCTTTATATGCAAGATTTGTCTTAGAATCATATTTATTTGAGGGATCTGCTTCATCATCATTATTTTGAAAGGTCAAGTGTGCCTCCACATTATTTTCTTTTTTCTTGAGAGAGGCTTGATAAAGTTTGACAAAATGTTCTGGCGTACGACAAATGCGTGCCCAATGACCTCTCATACCACATCGGTGACACATACTAGCTTTACCTTTTGAATGATTAATTTGAGAACCCTTATTGTTCTCCAATTTATTTCCACCATAATGACGATAATTATTTCGCCCCCTGCCACGTCCACGTTTATGACCATGTCCACGACCACGGTAATTATTTTGTTTTCTTTCAAACTTATCATATGTTGCTACAACATTCACTTCCGGAAATGGAGCTGACCCAGTGAGACGAGCTTCATGATTTTTCATTAATAGAGTATTATTCTGCTCAGCCACAAGTAGGCATGTGATTAACTCAGAATATTTCTTAAAACCTTTTTTACGGTATTGTTGTTGTAGCACCACATTTGAAGCGTGAAAAGTAGAAAATATTTTTTCCAATAAGTCCTCATCTGTGATAGTGTCTCCACATAATTTTAATAGAGAACTTACTTTAAAGATAGCAGAATTATACTCACTTATGGTTTTAAAGTCTTGCAACCTTAAATGTATCCACTCATACCGAGCTTTCGGTAATACCGTAAGTTTTAGGTGGTCATATCGATCCTTCAAATTAATCCATAATTCAAGTGGATCTTTTACGGTTAAATATTTAGTTTTTAACCCTTCATGTAGATGATGACGAAGGAAAATCATGACCTTCGCTTTATCCTGATTTGATGCTTCATTTCCTTGTATAATAGTATTTCCAAGACTTTTAGCGTCAAGGTGAATTTCAGCATCAAGAACCCATGATAAATAGTTCCTCCCGGGGATGTCAAGTGCCACAAAATCAAGTTTTGATAAATTTGACATAGTGAAAACTATCATAAAAGATGAATAAGTTAGAGAAATAATTATAATAATAAACAATTAATGAAAACAAAATGATTAAGGTAAAAGAAATGAAAATAGAGCTATATCATGTTAACAATCTACTATTTCATTTTATTCTTGCCATAAAGTAGAAATTACATACTTGTTTCATTTCACTTTATATTATTGATATATATGTGTTAATAGAACTGAACGTGACTAACATTATTTATATGTTCCAATAAATATAAAGTAATTAAACTATAAAATTATTGCTTGTCAATTTATTTCTCACAGTTCTTCAAAATGCCTTAAAGATATGTTTTGATCTAGGGAGTCCATGAATATTATAAGTATGACATTAGTGCATAGCTAGTTTGATGACTTTGAGGTCCTCTAAGAGTTGAGCACGGAAGGAAATAGTTATTTTATCACTGCAATGTACTTAAACTATTTAAGATGCCCAAGCGCACAAGTAATCTGCAAACAATGAGCACATGATATGTACTGCCATAAATAAAATGATTATAATGATACATACCTTAATAAAATATGGCTCAACTTAGCGGGAGTTAAGAATAAAATTAGAGCTTAGTGCTGATAACGTGTTATAAAATAAAAGCAATGCAGTAAAATATAAATAAGAAGAGATAGAGAGAATGGAGAAGTGTTTTCTTCTTTCACTTTGGTGAAATTTTCATTGCAATTACATGGCCTTTGATGGACATAAAAAGTAGAGATGATAAACATAAAATATGAAATTTAATCTTTAAGTTATTCACAACATGAACATCCAATATAGCATCCAATGTAGTATCCAAAGTAGTATCCAATGTACAAACTATTCATAACAATATTAAATTTTTATCCCAGAATTTTTATTTTTTATCCATCCTACCAAACGATTCAAACAGTTACCCACTCCTCCATGTAACATAGGGTTTAAAGTGTTTAAACCCATAAACGACTAAATGCAGAACGGGTCAGCAGAGCACCCGTTTTGATAATTCGGATTCGAAATTTCGGATAGAAAAGCTTCATCTTCTACTTCTCCCTTGTGTAGCTCTCCGTCCACTCTAAGAACAAATTTACAGAGCTAACTAAGCTCCAAATTTTTGTTCAGTAAAATGTTTCTCAACAGCTAATTAGTCTCAATTCAGTAAGCATGTCTTTTTCAACAGCTAACAATTGTATATCAGCAAGTTTCACTCATCCAAACCCCAACATTCAACTGCAGAGTTCATTCATAATCAAATTCCCACATCAAAAAAGTTTCAAAAATTCCACTTTTCATAGGAATTTCAAAAAAAGATCACATTTTTATCATTGCCCATGTGCAATTCTTGGAAAATGGAAGTCAAATTCTAAGCCCTCTGAAGAAAAAGGAAGCAATAATGAGGATTTTGTGACTAGGGTTTTAAAGGAAAACCCTAGCCAAGTGGAACCCAAATACAAAATTGGGAATAAACTTTATACCCTCAAGGAAAAAGAGGATTTGGGTAAGAAGGGTTTAAATGGTGGCATTTTGGAGACACTAAAAAGGTTGAATTTTAAAGGATTAGTGAAGAATGGAAGTGATGAGGGTAATTTAGTAAATTCAGAGAATGTGTATTTGAAGGATATTTTGAGGGAGTATAAGGGGAAGTTATATGTACCTGAGCAAATTTTTGGTGCTAATTTATCTGAAGAAGAGGAGTTCGAAAAAAATGTTGAGGATTTGCCTAAGATGAAGTTGGAGGATTTTCAAAAGTACATGAAATTTGATAAGATAAAGCTGTTGACTTTTAAAGAAGATATTGGAGCTTCTTTGGGATTTGGAGTTAGAGATTTTGTTGTTGAGTTGAAGGATATACCAGGAGAAAAGAGCTTGCAGAGAACTAAATGGTTAGTGTAATAAACTGGTTAATTTCTTTTACTTTGTATCGTAGATTTGTATTTTTGTGTGTTGATCATTCACTAGTGTTACTGATATCAATCAGGGCAATGAAGCTGGATCAAAATCAAGCTCAGCGTTTACTAGAGGAGTACACGGGGCCAAGATATGAAGTCGAGAAGCAAATGATGGTATTTCACTTCTTTCGGCGTTTTTAAAGAATGCATAGTGACTATAGCTTCAAGCTTCACCGTCTGGTGGAAGGAGAATTTAAAAGAACTTAAACATATTGCTTAAGCAGACAGTGCATTTGTTATTTGATTGGCATGCCTCTTTGCAACAATGTAGAGGTTCATCAACCAAATGCATAATTGCAAAGTTCTAGATGAAAACTTAATTACTTTTTCACATTATGTCTTGATTCATTGTAGTTACCATCTCCTGACAGGAAATTCCCGTGAAATTTTTATGGAATTTGCCTGTACTTTCTTCGGTTAAATGCTTACTAAATTCAGATTATCTGTTTTGTTCAAGCGGCTTATGGGTCTATAGTCAAGCTTATATGCCTTGTTGTGCCAGTTACTTATAAAAGGAAAAGAAAAGAAAAGAAAAAGCCTTGTTGTGCAGAGTTGAACACATTAAGCAATATTTGAATTCGACAAAAAGACATGTAAGCAGACAAGTATAAGCTGCAATGAGAAAATAACAATATAATTGAAGTATACGTGCACTTAAAACTCAAATATAGATGTAGCTATAAATGAGGCTCTAACGGAAACATTTTCTCTACCTTCATAAGGTAGGGGTAAGGTTTGCGTAAATATTGCCCTCTCCAGACTCCACTCGGGGGATTACACTGGGTATGTTGTTGTTGCTGCTGTTGTTGTTATAGACAAAAGTATATTGGCTGATAATATTTGTTACTGCGCATTGTGGTTAATATTGATAGGTTTGAAGGTTATATTTATCTTTAACTCTTACTCGTTGTGGGTAGAATAAATTCATTATATATTTAAGTAACTCTTTGGCCCCATATGGCAGAGACCGCATAATGCACTTGAAAGCTTGTAGGATTAGCGGAAGATGCTAAAATTTGATAGAAATCGCGCATTTTATTTTGAAAAAAAAGAGAGCAACAAATGAGTGTAACTTAGACTGTTGATTCATTTATGTGCAGTCTATTTGGATGAGCTTCTTTTCCTTCTTTTTTTTGCAGTAGGATATAGTTGGGGTGAGATTTTTCGTGGAAGTGATAGCAGCATCTAAATGCCAAGTGACAGCCTATATACAGAGTAGTCTTAGAATTTTATTATATGATATGCTTGGAAAGACCTTATAAAAAAATTACATATATATGATGCTCGGAAAGAGGAACACAATTGCGGTATAGCAAATCCCCCATTTCTTTAAGATCATATTTCCAAAATCGTCAGACAAATCAACATCTTTTTGTGTTGGTGACTGTCTATATCACAAGGGAAAATAGTACCTAAAATATCTGAAAAAATTCTCAAATCCCTTAGCGTAAGGGTGTTTCATCTCTTCTTTTTTCCTTAAGATTGACCTTATAGTAGCTTGAAGGAGTAGGTGCTTTTAATCCAATCTATTGACAAGACCGTAGAACCTAAAGTTTGGTAGGATAAAGATGTGTCTTACCCGAGAACAGGGTGGAAACTCTTTGACTTTTCAAGACTGTTGGAAAAACCTTTCTTTCTTTCTCCTTTGTCTCTTACAGAGTTATCCTATTGCAGTCTTGGGTGGGAAAATTACCAGAGTATCCTAATCCAGCTGCATCGAAGATATCAAGCAGAGTAATGGTAGAACTAGGAATGCTGACTGCTGTAATGATTGCTGCTGCGGTGATTGTGGGTACATTCCTGGCTTCGGCTGTGTTTGCTGTGACAAGCTTTGTCTTTGCTGTGGCCGTGTATGTCATGTGGCCTGTGGCCAAACCATTTCTTAAGCTATTCTTTGGTCTCATCTTTGGTATCTTAGAAAGGGTTTGGGATAAGGTTGTTGATGCTTTTACTGATGGAGGAATTTTCTCAAAGTTGTATGAAGTGTACACTTTTGGTGGTGTCTCTGCCAGTATTGAGATGTTGAAACCAATCATGCTTGTTTTTTTGACTATGGTTCTTCTTGTCCGGTTCACTCTTTCACGAAGACCTAAGAACTTCAGAAAGTGGGTGAGTAATACTCCCTATCCTAGAATTAGCAGTTCATTAATACTTGCTTCTTGCAAAATTGAAGATGTTATGTGCTTCATTCAGGATATATGGCAAGGCATAGAATTCTCTCAGTCTAAGCCACAAGCACGTGTTGATGTGAGTTTCCAATTTCTAACTTGCTCTGATCATGGACATTCACGACTTCTCTTTGTAGATTATGGCCAATATTGTGTCTCTAAGTAAGAAGTTTCTGTTCAGGGTTCAACTGGAGTCACATTTAGTGATGTGGCTGGGATTGAGGAAGCAGTTGAAGAACTTCAAGAGGTAACATCGTTTTACACCACGGATAATGCTTCCTTGTTCTATTATTCTTTTCCGTTCAGCCAGTCTTTAGATTAAAACGCTTCTAATTCCTGCCAATTTGTGCTGGCTAGTTGGTAAGATACTTGAAGAATCCTGAACTATTTGATAAAATGGGGATCAAGCCGCCCCATGGAGTACTTCTGGAGGGACCTCCCGGATGTGGCAAGGTTCGTTGTTCCAATTCAAAACTTATACGGACATTCAGAAACAAAGAGTCATTACTAAAATCCTATATGATGCTTTTCTCAGACCCTGGTTGCCAAGGCAATAGCAGGTGAAGCTGGTGTTCCATTTTATCAAATGGCTGGTTCTGAATTTGTGGAAGTTCTAGTTGGTGTTGGTTCTGCTCGTATTAGAGATTTGTTCAAGAGAGCCAAGGTGAGCATAATACGTAGTCAATGAACCATGTGGTTTTCCCTTTTTATGTTTTGAAGAAAGCCATGATTCTTGTCACAGGTGAATAGACCATCAGTTATCTTCATCGACGAAATCGATGCACTCGCAACAAGGTATGGATGTTTGTCTAAATGAATAATGGTGCATGTGCGTAACTTTTACTGATTTAGCTTATTATAAACCATGGTATGCTCATCCCATGGATATTCTGGAGCTGAGCATCTTGGTGTCTCTCCTATCGTAGCCCCTTTTTAGCTAGTGGTAGAACTATTAAAATTGGATTTTTGAACCTGAAGATATTAATTTCATGTTGTGGACAATGCTAATCTGTTCTGTGGTTGTCTAGATATTCTTTTTTATTTTGAAGAAATAGTCATTGTTGTTCTTAAAAGACCTGTATACATGTGCAGTGGTTATAGTTTCTGAAAATATTATTCTAATAAACAGGCGTCAAGGAATATTTAGTGAATCAACTGACCACCTCTATAATGCGGCAACTCAAGAAAGGGAAACTACTCTGAACCAGTTATTGATTGAACTTGATGGATTTGATACTGGTAAAGGCGTTATATTCTTGGGAGCCACAAATCGAAGGGATTTATTAGATCCCGCCCTTCTTCGTCCTGGTAGATTTGATCGCAAGGTTTGTATCTCCTATTGAATTAGACTCTTTATTGTCTCAGCTCCTCATGGCTTGAATCACTCTATTTGTGGTTCTCTGTGTGTGCACTTATGTTGGTTGTGAGGAGGCAGACAACTTTTTCCATATTTATAGAAGGCTTCTATTCATAATTTCTCGACTTCTTATAGATGTTCCCATATGCTGGATAAAAAGGAGTATGATAAAAACTAATCAAACCAAAAATAAAATAAAAATTGAAGTGTTATAATTCCATATCAAACTGGAATACGGTATGCGATGCATAGCGTACTGCAAAGTTCCTTACAATGTCCTTGGAGGGGGCCACCATGTTTGGGCTTTTGAATCCTAATAGTTGTTGTTTAAGGGCGAAATATTGTTTGACTTGCAAAGTAGGAATCATTCTTCGTTCCAGGAAACTTGTCAAATGCTGTTATTTTGTTGAGACATCAATTGTTCTCGGTAGATTCTATTTGGAATAAGCACCCTGAACAAAATATTAGCATCACAAGTTACAACAGCTTATAAGAGATTATGACTCAGTTACGAAGTGTCCATTTTCTTTACACTCGCTATTTGGTCTTTATTCCTCACTTATATATGTTACATTTTTCTTTTTCAGATAAGAATTCGGCCTCCCAATGCAAAAGGAAGATTGGACATTTTGAAAGTACATGCACGCAAAGTTAAATTATCAGATACTGTTGATTTGGCTACTTATGCCCAAAATTTACCTGGTATTCAGCTTTTATTCCTTTTAGTTCATAAGAGATCATCTTCAAGCCAGTCTTTCTTAAATGGTGGTCTTGCATTTCAGGATGGTCAGGTGCAAAGCTAGCTCAGCTTCTCCAGGAGGCTGCTCTGGTAGCAGTCAGGAGAGGGCATAATTCAATTCTTCATTCAGATATGGATGATGCAGTTGACCGACTTACGGTAGGACCTAAGCGGGTTGGGGTTGAGTTGGGTCATCAGGGACAGTGTCGTCGAGCTGTTACTGAAGTGGGGGCTGCATTGACTTCTCACCTTTTAAGGCATTATGAGAATGCAAACGTTGAGCGTTGTGACCGAATATCTATCAATCCACGTGGCCAGGTTTGGTTTATTCTCTAGTTGCTCCGTCTTTGAACATCATCTTTTTTTCACCTTGCTTTTTCTTGTCTTATTATTCTTTTTCCCTTTCTTGTTCCTGACACTGTAACCAAAATGATATTTCATGTATATCTTCCCTGCATTCTATATTAGCTCATTGAGTTCTATATTACTAGGCTACGGCGTTGTTAGAATCCTGTATCGATTGAAGTGCATGGACTATAATAGACAATCCTCACCACTTGAGCTAGTTTTTTGTGGTAGACCTAGGTCCATGGTTATTGTTTTAACATGGTATAGAGCCAGTCCTTCCTCTAATTTTGGCCTCACCAGTGTTGGGCTACCCATATTTTATATCACACTCCAAATGTCCAGTCCTGGGCGTGTGGGAGGGTGTTAGATCACACATCGGTTAAGTGTATGGTTTGTAGTTCAGTCTCTTTATATGGTCTAAGTCTCCTTCTACGGTCTTGGATGTTGCTCACTGCTTAGGTGAGCTTTTGTGATTGAGTAAGACCCAAGGTCCATTTGTTAACAAACTTGAACTTGTATTGGTACCAGTGTTGGGCTACCCATATTTTATATCACACTCCAAATGTCCAGTCCTGGGCGTGTGGGAGGGTGTTAGATCACACATCGGTTAAGTGTATGGTTTGTAGTTCAGTCTCTTTATATGGTCTAAGTCTCCTTCTACGGTCTTGGATGATGCTCACTGCTTAGGTGAGCTTTTGTGATTGAGTAAGACCCAAGGTCCATTTGTTAACAAAGTTGAACTTGTATTGGGTGTCTCATGTACGTTTTTACTAGAGAATTCATCTAAAAAATGTTCATTCTTTCCTCTGATAACTGAAAATTTAGAAGTGATGCAATGCAGACCCTGTCCCAAGTTGTGTTCAACCGTCTTGATGATGAGTCGTACATGTTTGAGCGGCTACCACAGTTGCTTCACCGCCTTCAGGTACTAATTTTGAAGTTATTATGCTGATTCGTGCTTGCTCTTTATTATTCCAATATGCAAAACTGATGGTCGCCTATGCATATCTTTGGAAAGGTATTTCTTGGAGGGAGAGCTGCTGAAGAAGTCATTTACGGACGTGATACTTCAAGAGCATCTGTAAACTACCTTGCGGATGCGTCTTGGCTTGCTCGTAAGATAATCACAATGTACGTTTTTCATTAATTGTAATTATATTTGCATTGCAGTATTTGCTAGAGCTGTGACTTACGTCCTTGAACAGATGGAATATGGAAAACCCAATGGCCATACACGGAGAACCTCCCCCCTGGAGAAAGAAAGTGAGGTTTGTGGGTCCACGGCTTGACTTTGAAGGATCGCTATATGATGATTATGACTTAATTGAGCCTCCTACCAACTTTGATTTGGATGATGATATTGCTAAGAAGACAGAAGAGCTCATATGTGATATGTATGGGAAGACCGTTGCTCTGCTTAGGCAGCACGATGCTGCTTTGCTCAAAACAGTGAAGGTACTTACTTCTTGACATGTTCGTCATTGAAGTTTGCAGACTTTTAAATAGAACTTCCTAGTCAAAAGAAATTAAACAAAAACTTGATGTTTGAAAATGCTTCTTATATAAAAAGGCGCCACCAATTGTTTAGGGTGATTAAAAGTTGCTTAGGTCCAAATTATTTAGCGTAGTTTAGTTAAACCAGGTGATGATATGATTGATTCATGTGCATGTTTATCCTGTAGGTTCTTCTGAATCACAAAGAGATCAGTGGAGATGAAATCGACTTAATCCTGAGCCACTATCCGCAAAATACACCCACAAGTCTTCTGCTGGAGGAAAGAGATCCGGGAAGTCTTCCATTTTTGAACGAAAAGCAGGAACAACATAATAACGTCGAGTACAGTCTGTTGAATTCATGAAAAAAAAAATGGATTCACTTGATCCAGTGCAAAGAAGAGCTTTCTACACTAGTTGAAGCTAGTTTTTGCTTCATTTTTGAGGTGCATTTAGAGCAAGAAATATCAGAGCTTAGAATTTTCAGAAGAAAAGCAAATAGTGAGAAATGCTTAGAAATGCAGTTTTGTTTGCTGTATGTATCCCCATATCAATAGGAAGTTAGTCAAAATTGTTGATTTGGTTTATATCTTTTTTCTTCTGTGATTCTTGTATTCATTGCTTGTTCTGACAGCTGAAGAGGCAGAATAAGTACATAAAATAGTAAGATTGTAACTTGAAATTTTTTGGTAAATTATGAAGTAGGCGTTTGAACATTTCTGCATTTGTTGCAGAAATGCAAGATAAGGCTGCATACAATAGGCCATTGTGGTCCGGTCCTTCCCCGAATCTCGCGCATAGGGGGAGCTTAGTGCACAGGGCTGCCCTTTTATGAAGTAGGCGTTTGAACATACATTTCACCTATGGTTTGTTGAAGATTTTTGCATACTGATCAGCTTCATCCTATTAATTGCTGCATGTCGAATCCAGTGCTAAAAAGTTATTGTAATTAATTTTTGTTTGTGGTCAAGCAATTCATAAATTTACTAAAAGAGTCCATAGTGTACTTGGAATTTTAAAGTTCTTGACCGTTGAAAAAAAATCCTTTTCGATGGTTCAAAATAGGAGTGTAGTATTCAAATAATCACTTAACTATTTGAAATTGCCTAATAAAATATATTTCTTTATTTGTAGCAGAAAGGTTACATCACTATTTATACAGCACTGAGAAGATCACTCAACATTTCTCAAATTTTTAATCACTAAATACCTATTTCATCCTCTAAATTATCAATCTTTTTTTTTTAAATACTTTTAATGATTTTCCCACTTGTGAGACCGTATTGGATATGTTGTCGTTGTTAATATTATGATTTTTCTCTCTTTTAACTCTATATTATGGACTTACCTATAGAGTAAATAAATCTTATTTATAAAGTAAAAAAAAGGTAAAAAGTAATTTTCAGATATATAAATGTTGGAACAAAATAATTGAATAAAATTTTCAAGCATATATAACATTATTATGTATATTGTAATTATACCTCCATTTTAAATAATTATTTTTTGTATTACATGTATATATCCTTTAAAAGCCTTTGTTCTCTTTTATCTCAATTGTGTAAATAATTTTTTTGAGTTTTTATTGTTATTGTTAGGTTCTTGATACAAACAAATTATTCTAATTAAATTTTTATACTGTGCTTAATTATTGTCCTCAATTTAAGGTGTTTTAAAAATTATTTTAGAACTCAAACGTAATTTTAATATAATATTATACGATTAAAAAAAACTAATTGAAACAAAATATACCCGCAACATATATACCTTAAGACTAGTTAGATGGAGTAATAGTTTAAATAAGAAAATGAAAGAATTGATGTAATTTCAGTAGAATTTGACAGATTAAGCTCATAATTTATCAGGTCCAAATTTAAATGATGCCACACTGGTTAAATTACGTTAGGCCTGTTAAACGGGCCGGCCCGGCCAGCCCACTCACAGCCCGACTCGACCCGCTTCAGCCAAGGCCAACCCGGTCCGCTGGGGAGGTGGGACGGGTTGGGGGGTAGGGGTGGAGCTGGACGGGGCGGGCCTATTTTGGTAAGTGATGCTTCGCAACCCGGTTAGCCCGGTTACCCACTACTGGGTTTTCACCGGGCTACAACCCGGTCCAGTCCGGTTATCGTTGAACAAATTCTTATTTTTTTAAAATTTTTTTTTATCGTTGCCAATAGTCAAATTCAAAAACGATCAATGGTCCCATTGATCGTATTGCTTATTCTCTCAAGTTCTCAATTACTTATTATTTAAGTTTCATCAAATATTTTCTTTAGTCACTACAAAATTATAGTTATCAAACATCAAGTATCCAAATGAAGTGTGGTCTCAATATTCAATATCATCAAATATCAATTGAAGTGTGATATCAAATTTAGTGCGGCATCTGGAATCCCAGTACATTCGTTCCATCTCTTTCTCTTATTTGGTGTATATTTTTATTTTATTATTTAGAATTATTAATTTAATTTATATAATGGATATATTTACAGCAGTCAAAAAAAACGTGTATTAGTAGGAGTGGTAGTAGTAATAGTAAAAATCTTAAAATAGCAAGAGGTGGTACTGGTTCTTCTAGTAGCTTTACACATATTTCTGAAAGTTCACTGAAAATTTAAATGTAAATTATGAGTAACTTCAAGAAGATTATGGTAGAAATGATAATTTAAATGATATTCAATAATCTGATAATCTTGAAACACCACCACCTATACCTGGTACTGCTAGTCAAAATATTAGAAGTGGAGATCGTGGTAATACAGGTAGGCCTCCTGTACGACCTGGCCGGTCGTTTCGTGATTTATAGCCTTGTTTCCCCCATTTCCGCTTCTTTATGTGTTCCTCAACGGTATTCATCGTATCTTGTTGGTTGGTTCAGGCCCGGAGTGGTTTCGGTGTGGAATGAGACACTTAGTCTCCTATTTAGAAGTTTAAGTTGGAAAAGTCAACCGGATGTTGACTTATGTGTAAATGATCTCGGATGAGAATTCTGATGGTTTGGTTAGCTTCGTTAGGTGATTTTGGACTTGGGAGCGCGTCCCAAATGTTATTTGGAGATCCGTGGTAGAATTATGCTTGAATTGGCGAAATTAAGAATTTGGTGATTCTCGGTCGAAGGTGAAAATTTTGATATCGGGGTCAGAATGAAATTCCGAAAATTGGATCCGAGGGTTGATTTCGAGGATTGACGGATCAAAGATGAGATTTGAGGAAATGCTGAAAATTTTCTTCAGTTGTCATAACCGCACCTGCGGATTGGGGACCGCAGGTGCGAGGTCGCAGATGCAGAATTTGAGGGCCAAGAGAAGAACCACAGATGCGGTGAGTTTGACGCATCTACGGGCCCGCAGGTACAGTTCCTGAGGCACAGATGCGGTCTTGAAATTTTAAGTAAAATACCGCAGGTGCCATTTCTTGGACCGCAGAAGCAGTTGCGCATGTGCGAGAAAGGGGTCGCAGGTGCGGAAATGCCTGGGCAGAAGTTATAAATTGTACCCTTCGCAACATTTGAGTTGTTTCCACCATTTTTATTCAGACTTGGAGCTTTTTGGAGGGTTTTGAAGAGGGAGTTAAGGAGATACTCATTGAGGTAAGTTGTTTGAGCTTAATACTTGTGATTATGGAAATTTTCAGTTGTTTAAGGATGAAATTGAGGGGTTAGGGCTTGGAAATTGGAGAGTTTAATTTGAGGTTTTGAGGGACCATTTGATGTCGAATTTTGATGATTTTGGTATGCATAGACTTGTGAGTGAAAGGAGTTTCTAGTTTTGTGACTTTTGTCAGATTCCGAGACGTGGCCCCGGGGCCCGGGTTTGGGTTAATTTCGGAATTTTGGTCTAAATTGATAGTTTTTCGTATGGAATTGGTTCATTGGCCTATATTGATTGCATTGTATTGCTTTTGGTCAGACTCGGGACATTCGGAGGCCGATTCCATAGGCAAAGGCGTCGCAGAGTAGGGATTTGACCGGTTTTAGGTAAGTAATGATTGTAAATCTTGTCCTGAAGGTATGAAACCACAGATTGCACATCGTTTCACTACTTTGAGGTGATGCACATGCCAGGTGGCGGGCGTGTAGGCATGCACCGTTGGGGAGTGTGACTTGGTTCGTCCCGTAGCAACTATTAAGTTGTGTATTTGACTGAAAACTATATGATACTTATGTGTTTTAGAAAGAATTTCTATAAATTGGGTTGAATGCCATTTTTGGGCCTCGTGCCAAAGCTGTTGGACCCTTAGGACCCTTTTCTTATTATTTCCTCACTGTTTTGATTTAAGATCTATACTCAGTCATAATGTGTTTACTGATTTTATAACTCAGTCTTTATTACTCCGTTTTGATGCATAAATAATATTTTGGGCTGAGCACCATATTCTTTGCTGATAGCCCGAATGACTTGAGGGGTTTGTGACCGGGTGAGGCCGAGGGCCTGTTTTTGTAATGATATTATGGGATCGGGCTGCGCGCCGCAGCATGTTGTTATTGATTTGTGATTTGAGTGAGGCCAATGGCCTGATTGATTTATGCCACGAGGTGGCTTGTTATAGCGCTTGGGCTGATAGGAGCCCCTCTGGAGTCTGCACACCCCAAGTGAGCGCGAGTACCTTGAGTGAGTGATATGATGTTTTGACCGAGGGGCTGTTCTTGATTCATGTTGTGCTCGAGGGGTTGTTTACGAGTGACTGTGAGGTTTGTCCAAAGGATTGATTCTGAGTGATGTTATGCCCGAGGGGCGATTTATGATTCATGTTGCCCGAGGGGATATATACGAACTATGTTTGCCCGAGGGGCTGTTTATGATTTTCATCACTTTTACTCTAAATTGCATTGAGCCTCTGTTAAAACTATTAAAAAGCATCTTCAAATGATTTTTACCGAAAACTGGATTTTAACGAGATGATTTGACTCATATACTGATTTGAAAGCATGTTGTACTTACTGAGATTTCATGGTGTGAATTTTATGTGTTTCCTACTGCTCAGTTTTTATTTATCTTTATTTTTTACTGAGTAGGCGTACTCACATTACTTCATGCACCTTGTGTGCAGATACAAGGGTTGCTGGATGTGCTAGCGAGCGTTGATTTTCATCAGTCGTGGATTTGTGGAGTTAGCAAGGCAGCTGCATGGTAATCGCAGCCTTGCTCTTCTCCCTCCTATCTTCGTTTAGATATTATTAGTGACTTCGAGACTGTATTAGTCTTATGTTTATCGGACAGTCCTTAGTAGATGCTCATGACTTGTGACACCCCGATGTCGAGCTTTTTCATTCCGCACTTTGTTATTCAGATTTATCTTATGAAGTTTTTTTGTTTATTAAATAGCTTAAAGAAGTCTTTGTTTTGAAATATTGGATTGTTTTGGTAAAAGAGTCGGCTTGCCTCGTTCCACGTTAGGCGCCATCACGACATAGTAGATATGGGTCGTGACACCTCCCCTCCCTATTAAGAAGAATGGAATATTAAGAAGTAATTGTTGGAATTTTTTTGAAGGACTAGAAGAAGGTATAAATTATGTAAGATGTCAAATTTATAAGGAAGTTTATAAACATGAGACTGGAGGTAAGCAGGGGAGAACGGGTCAATTTTGTAGGCACATGGTAGTTAACCACCCTATTGCATGGGTTGCTGATGAGAAAGATGGCCAATAAAAACTTAACTCGGTTCTTAACAGTTTAATGGGTAAATACGATATAGTAAAAGATCGGGAAGAATTAGTTAAAGTAATTATTTTAGGTTGTTTACCTTTTAGTTTTGCTGCTTCACCATATCTTGTTACTTATATTCAAAGAATTTATAACCCTTTGTTTAAAGGTATTTCTAAAAGTACTTGTAGAACTGATATTTTTAGGCTTTTTGGACAATATCAGACATATATCCATTATTTGTTCGCTAGTCTTTCTTGTAGAGTTTCTCTTACTTCTGATATTGATCGTGTTGTTAATGGAAATGATTATTTGACTGTTACACGCCATTGGGTAGATGATAATTTTTATATGCAAAAATGTATTATTGCTTTTTAAATATGATGAAGATCAAAGTCATACTGGTGCATTTATAAGTAATATTATCAAGAAGTTGCTATATTTTACAATCTTGCAATAAAAGTTTTGTGTATGTCATTTGATAATGCTTCTAACAACAATTATGCTATTACAATATTAAAATTGCATCTACATTCACCACTTCCTAAAATATTTCATGTGAGGTTTGCATGTCACATTTATAATTTAATTATTAAGAGTGGCCTTGAATTATTTAGAAATGAGATCACTTTAGTTAGAAGAGTTGTTGGTGTAATTCAAGGAAATAATAGAAGTGTTAGATTAAATGCATTTAAGGATAAATGTGTACAATTTGGAGTAAAACCAAGACTCATACCTGAAGAAATAGTTATTAGGTGGAATTATACTTATTTAGATGTTGTTATAAATATAAAATGCATATAACTTAAGTTGCTAATTCTCATTATACTTCTGGTGTTTATTATCCTACTATTGCAAATGGTTTAGTTCATATTGCTGAAATTTCTCTTTTATTCCATAATTTCAAGAAGAAAGAAGAATATAGTTCTGTTGTTGAATCTATGCTAGATAATTTAAGAAATATTTATATCAAATTCCCCATATTTACCTAATTGGTGCTATTTTAAACCCTTCTATTAAAATGGTCACTTATCGCCAATTAATCACTGCTTTATATGTTTATATAGATATTGTACCAACTGAAATCCCTGATGATGAAACTTGTATTTCTGATCTAAACAAACATTTACAAATTTTATATAATTATTATGCTAACATTGTTGATGCTTCTGCTGTTGTAGATGTAAATATTACTTCAAGTTCAGCTTCAACATCTGCATCTGGTGCTTTGAAGGATAATGATGATGTTGAAGATTATTTTATTTGGTCTACATTAGGAGAGCATCAATAAACCAGTAGCAGGAATATTGATGAACTCCAATTATACTAGCAAAAGTCACCAAAGACCGCACAAAGGAATTTCTACCATTGGGTTGGTGGAGGAGCAACTCAAATCAATTTCCTGTTATTTGGCCATGGCTCGAGACATGTTAAATGTGCCGATTTCAACAGTCACATCAAAGAGCGCAATTAACTAAGCAAGACAGCAGCTAGGAGATACCTGTCATTCATTGGGTAGCAATGATTGAAAGTTCTAATGTGCTTCAGAGATTGGATAAGATCAGGACGGCAAAATCAAGGGCGTGAAGAGGTAGATGAAACGGAGGACCAAGAAATTGGAGATATAATGGTTTCTGGTTCCGATTCAAGTAATGTCGAAAATTAAGAACCTCATATTGATATGGATGGACTTACAAAATAATGCAAAGCATATGATGTACTCTTTCTTATTTTTTATAATTGTTGTAAACTTTTAATTTGCAAGTTCAAAAATAAAAAAATCAAAATAGAACTTGCAAATTAATTTGAAGTATTATTTATTATTCAATAAAAATATAAAATGAAACCCTTTGGAGTTTGATCCTTACATATTGCCTATTGGTCTTATTAAATAATTTTTTGTAGCCACTTACTTTCAAATATCAATTTTAAAATTTTAAAATTCAAAATTCAAATTTAAAGTTTTAAAGTTTAATTATAAGCCTTAACATACTTATTTCCTTAATTAAAAGTTTGCAAACACTTAAGTATCAATAACATTGAATAAGAAAAACATAATATATATATTAAAAAAAAGACAGAAGGTGCACTAAGCTCTCGCGATGTGCGGGGTGTGGGGAAGGGCCGGACCACAAGGGTCTATAGTACACAACCTTACCCTATTTTTCTGCAAGAGATTGTTTCCACGGCTTGAACTGATGACCTCATGGTCACATGACAACAAATTTACTAGTTACGTCAAGGCTCCCCTTAAAAATAAAAAATAAAAAATTAAGTAACTCTGCCCGGTCCAGACCCGCTAAACCCGAACCCGAATGGGTCCTAATTAACACGAATTTTTTAACTCGTTACCAGCTCGGTTAAGCAGCCCATTATCCAGCCTGGACCATTAACCGTACGGGCTGTTTTTTTTTTGGGAATTTTTACCTCATATAGCAAAGGTTAATACCTTATTTATTTTAAATAAATACCATTTAAAAAAATTATATTCTATAGATACCTTTTAAGCTTTATAGCAAGATATTTAATTTTGATTTCCTGCTAGCCCTAAGTCACTAAATACGCTCATCGGTTACACTTTTTTCTTTCTCTCTCTACTTTGATACATCCCATTCTCCCAAAATTTCATGGACCTCTTCCTCCTAACCAAAATAACTCCAATAAAGGCAATACTGATATTGATTATTGGAACAACATTTTAGTACGAAACAAAAATCCATCAAACCTTAATAAGCCAGCTTGCAAATATGCAGAAACAAAGCAATTGAAGATGAAGAAGACAAAAGCCTAAATTTTGGCGTAACCGCGTGCTATTTATTTAAGGAGAAATCACAGCCTTGGAGTTTAACAAAATCGGAATTTTACGAAAACAATCAAAATCGGAATGGAAGAAAAAGAAGAAACATACTGGAGTTGGCGTATTATTCATGTCCACGAATATCAAAATCGGAATCTCTGATTTCTGATTTCTGTGATTTCTCGTTTTCTTCTTCTTTCTCTCATCACTGCTTATGGAATCATGGTCGAAATCCAATGGTCGTTGAAAAATTATCGACTAAAATAGGTCGTTTGAAGTTTGAGGTTGAGCAATTTGAAGATTCTGTTGCCTTTTTTTAAGAGCATTTCAATGTATCTCGCTGTATTTCTATGTATTTCATTGTATTCACTATCTTTTTTTCATTGTAATTCAATGTATCTCGTTGTATTCCATGTATTTCATTGTATTCAGTGTCTTTTTTTCTCATTGTATTTCAATGTATCCCTCTGTATTCTATCTATTTCATTGTATTTTGCGGTTGAGAATCTTTTTTATAACTGAAAAATACAAAATTTATGTGTTATAAATTTCTCTGAAGATTGCTATGTTTTTGGGGTATTTTGCGGTTGAGAATCTTTTTTATAACTGAAAAATACAAAATTTGTGTGTTATAATTGAGTTTGTTGAGTTATATTAGGAGTCTATCTATGTTAATTGATTCACTTTTCGTTCTAAAAACAGTGCAATCCCCTATTTCACGTCGTGAATACAGTCGAATACAATAATCTGTCCAGCTGTAATCCCATATTTCACTCCATGAATACAGTCGAATACACTCGAATACAACAACTAATTAGCTGGACTTCTCTGATTCACGCCTATTTTTGCTACTGTATTCATGAATACAATAGCTTAAATACATTAAATACATCTTATAGCCACAGAAAAAATATCTATAATCCGTAATATAGCAAACGATATCTATAGATGACTAATTACTCCTAAAAGATGGTGCTTTATGAAAATTTCTCTTTTTTTTGTGTCTCGCCCGAACCAGCCCGTCCGGTTAACACCTTTATATTACACTAGTATTAGCACCCGCATAGATGCGCGGACACTAACCATCTTAGATATTTGAGTTATTTGGATTATACGTAAAAAAATCTTCAAATTAAAACCTTCTCGATAAATATAGATTATCATTGGATATTAATTAAGAAACACTACATGAAAATGATTAAACATTTGTCAAATCTCCTAGTTATAATTCTATTTTTCTTTTTTAGTACCATTCTCGCCGGTGTTATTGAGTCCAAAAAATAGTCAGGAAACAAAATAATAACTCATGTTTATGGCAAACCAATCAAAGGTTGAGACTATGAAGGACTCTTTGGATACGACTTGACTCTTTTACTACTGCTTAAACTCTTATTTGGTGTGTTGATATATTCTAAAATTATTTCTATTTTAAATTTTTATTTTCTAAAACTTTATTTTTCAATAATAATTATTTTTATAACAATATAAGTGAAAATATTATCCTTAATTCAAAACTCATTTTAATTAGCTATCTAAAATTTAAAAAATTCTTTAGCTAGTGATTTTCTTTCTAGTATGACTCCATTTTGATATTTGATATTAACCATGTTAAATATGTGAGTTATTTGAATTATATGTAAATAACCTTAAAATTTAAACCTTCTAGGTAACTATAAATAATTGCTAGATATTGTTTATGAAACACTACATGAAAAAAGGCTAACATTTTCTCAAATCACGTAGTGATAATTTTATTTTTGCACCATACTTATTGGTGTCATTGGAACTTAAAAATAGTCACAAAGCGAAATAATAACTCGTATTTATGAGCTCTAGCAAAGCACAAAGGTTGGCACAATATGAACGATTCTTTGGTTTCGACGTGACTCTTTTACTACGACTTGAATTATTATTTGGTATGCTATTATGTTTAAAAAAAATATTTCAATTTTGAAATTTCAATTTCTACAACATTATATATATTTCAATAATGATTATTTTTATAATGATGCAAGTGAAGATATTATCTTTAATTTAAAATTCACTTTAATTGGCTATCTAAAAATTTAAATGATTCTTTGGCCGTAAATTTTATTCCAGTATGACTCCATCTTGAGTTTATTGATATCTCTAGCCACGGATTTTAAATTTTGAATACCCTATACATATACAGATTTTTTGTTCTTTGAATCATTAAATGTTAGATTAATTGATTGTAATTATATAGCATTGTATATATTGTCTTAAAATTGCCAAACAATTTTTTCTCGACACCATACTTGACTTAACCTCAATGCAAACTACTAAGTTACAATAAAATTCAAATTCGAATATCATATTAGTTTGTTAGTAATAGTAATTTTTTTAAAAACAACACACAATGTAAATAAAAAAAATATTCTAAGATATCCTTATCTTATAATCTATGTATTTGAGTTGAAAAAAATATTTGAAATTAATGAGATCGTCTTCCAAATTTTTTACACTCAACAAAGATGAAACAGAAGAAGAAATTCGTTGTGGGCTCTTATTTTTGGTTTTTAGATTTTTCATACATTTTTTCTATATTTATTTTCTTTTATTTTTTTTTATGTTTTTTTCTTTTCTTACACAAAATTAAGTTATTTCGTAATAAAAGGATGAGTTTTAATAGAAATTGTCTACATAAGAACTTTATTTATATTTTTAGTCTTTGGTTGAAATTCCGTAATATTTTTCTTTTGGTTTTATCTTATCAACCTAAACGGGAGCTCACCCAATCACTTAAATTAAAAAAATTGAGGATGTATAGTTTATATATAATTCATATGTAACATGTGTATAATCATTTGTAATAGGTATATCATCTATGTATATTAGCTATAAAAAATAAACAATAAATCTGGCCGGATATTTATGTAATAATCCATAAGATTTCGGTTTCTTGATTTTATCCATGATATGACTTCTATTATAATTATTTTAAAAACTCTCTACTAAAATTTAAAAATATCTTGTCTTTTATTTTAAAAATTATGTTATAATTTAAAAAATAATCCCATTTCGAAATAATTTGTTTACATTTTAAAAATAACTATTTCACGCCATACCAATTTTTTTTAAAAATATATTTTTTGTTATACTTGAAAATCACTATAGAAACTATCAATTAGAAACCAATATCCCTCCTTTTGAAATCGAGAAAAAAATCTTTCACATAATCTAATGATTCAAAACTAATATTTTTCAATGAAAAAAAATAATACACCCTTGTAATGTTAGTTTGACTGCAGCTAAATGAAGAGGTTTCGGCTTATACCCTTCAATTCCAAGAAGGTGTTAAATAAAAAATAATAAATTATATAGCCAAAGTTTTGTTATTTGTTTGATGTCCATTTATATAAATTGATTCTTCAAACAAACATTTTTCAAAAAGAAAAAAAAATAACTTGTGTTGAATATTGACTGATTTTTGTAATGTTTCTTTCCCCAGCATATAAGTTACTTTATTATATATGTTGGTAAATTTTTATCAACTTTTAAACTTTTTTTTTATCTGGATAAACATAGACGTGTACCCTATATATTATATTTATTTTAAAAGAAATTCATTTTATTCAAATCGAGCTATAGACTATAATTATAGGATTTTAAATATAAAAAAGTTTATAGTTATATGGAATATTTTTTTTTGCCAGAGGCGAAGTAGTATTTACATAATTAAGATAACAAAAGTTCCTAATATAATTGCATATGATCACTAACCGAATTAAGTATGATAACATGATAATAAAAGATATTTTTTAATTTTAATTCAAATTTAAAAACATTATATATATATAAATTCAAAATTATCCTTATATATATATATAACATAGTCAAATATAGAATACTCAAATATAGAATAAAGTTACCATATACTATTGACATTTATTAGTTTGCCACTTGGCTTAATCATAATGTCAATTATATATGGTAACTTTCTTGCCGCTTTAAATATATATATATATATATATATATATATATATATATATATATATATATACATATATATATATATACATAGTATTAGTACTCGCGCGATGCGCGGATAATTAAAAAGAACGATTTATACCATTAAGTTTAATACGATAATGTTAATTCCATCTTTACAACCAAACATTAAAAATATTTTAAGACTCCAGTAAAACTTTCATTCCATCTCCTAATAAATGTTCCATAAAAAATAATGATACTATACAATTTGTTTGATATGAATGTTCCACAAAAAATAATGATGCTATAAAATTTGCTTAATATGTAGCACGTGCCTAAGGGAACATTTTTGTAGCAAATGCTCATGACATATTGCAGTGCATTTTCCAGAAATTATCCTCTGTAATGAGGTTTATCACTAAAAAAAAAATATGGGTAAAAACTTAAGAATTTCTGGTGAACCCCTGTCACTAATAATTTGGAAAATTGAAAACCTAATCATGCATAAGACATCTTAGATTTCCTAATGCTTGTATTGAAAGTACGAAAATCCCAATAGTTGCATGAATTCGATCTCCCTAAAATAAAAAATTTGAAAAGAAATTTAAGTTAGTAAGGCGTATAAGTTGAAGAAAATACATCACAACTCGAAAAAAATAACATGTAAAAGAGTATGCACTTTTTCATCTTGAATAATTAATTCAATTAAATTAGAATTTTTTGGTTTCTCGCGGTCTGGAATGTGCCATAATCTAACAACACGACCCTTCAAATTCCAACTCATTTTGGACATTAATATTTCGCTGATATAGTTATAGTTTGGAGCTATACTTTGCAGAAGTTTGTGTGGAAGCTAAACCCTAAGTAATGTAGAGAAGTCAAACACAAGCAAAAGTTGTTTAAATAAAGATTTCTAAGGAAATACAATCTAGTAAATCAATTTTTAAATATATGAAATTCTAATATTTAAAAAGGTATGTGTAAATCAATTTGTATAAGTGAGTGCGCAAAAAATGATACGGATCTTCATTTTTTTAGCTTTTGGCGTATTTTAATTTTCAACGTTTTTTTTGGTTAATTAAAATTTGTTAACCACCAAGCCTTATTTTTTTTGTCTTTTTCCTTTGTCCTATTGTTCATTTTTCAATATTATTTCCTTTAATAAAATATAGATGTAAGATACAAAACGTTTATTGAATTATTTCTTTCTTAAAAAAGAATACCTATAATAACTGAATTATACACAAAATTTAATTAATGATATCTATAATAATGTATATTGTTCGTAAATAAGGTCAGATACAAAGCTAGTACTAAATATAGAATTATTATTTCAACTTAAAATTAATATGTAAGATACAAAACGAAATTGTAATTGATTCTTTCTAAAAAAAAAGGATACATACCATAACTGAATTATACACAAAATTTAATTAAAGATACCTATAATTATAGTATATTGGTCTGCTTAATGAAAATTGCGTTTTTTTTTGTGTACGACCAAAAGATTCTACTTTGATCATTAAAAGAGAACATTTTAGTTTAATTAATTCTTTCTTAAATTTTTCATATTATTTTATTTAGTATAATATAGATGTAAGACAAAACATTTATTTAATTAATTATTTCTGAAAAAAGAATACGTACCATAACTGAATTATACACACAATTTAATTAAAGATACTTATAATAATGTATATGATACCTGTATTAATGTATATTGTTCGCAAATAAGGTCAGATACAAAGTTTGTACTAAATATAGAGTTATTATTTCAACTTAAAATTAAATGTGTAAAATACAAAATAAAATTTAAAATTGATTCTTTCTCGAAAAAGGATGCCTACCATAAAAGAAATCCTTAATAGTATTACAAATCGACGATCCTGTAATTTTGTATGGCAAGTGTGAGTAATCATATATCGTCATGTCACAATGATCTTTTTCTTTTACTTATTTTTGGACTTTGGTCCATAACACGTTTTTGGAAAGAATTTTTTCTTTCCATTTTTATGTCAGCATAATATTTCATATCTTTTTCTCTTGCCCATATCAACTCAAAGCATTAATTTCATATTTCAACAGAATATTTGTCATATGTAATATTACTTCAAATATGATTATATATGTTCACGGACAACTCTATTTCATATTTCATTCGCACCAAAAAAAAGTAATTATTAATTAGATACAAAAGAACATCAAATAATAATTTTTTGACGGAAACCATGAACGTATATATAATATAATATAGATATGGTAATATATGTTCACGGATAGCTCGATTTCATCTTTCTTTCCCAACATATTTTTTATCCAATTAATAATTATACACAAAAGAATATCAAATAATACTTTTTTCAATGTTATACAAATAGAATCCAACAAATAGATTTCATAAAAGTGCCAAGTAGCTTTTTCTCAATACGCCACTTGGCATAACCTCATGTTTCATTACTCTTTTTTTAATATAATATAGATAGATTGAGTATGATCTTATTTTGCTGCTTGAATTTATTTAATTTTTATACTCAATAAATTTTTAATATCATAAATAATTTTAATTTTATTTTATATTTTAACATAATACAAAATATAAATAGTCATAGATTATTTCAATTTACGTATTTCTGTATTTTAAATTTTTTTCTATTATAGTTTTTAACGTTTAATTAATTTTTTACTTCCATATTTCTAGCTAATATAGAAGAAAATCTATGAGTGGATCAATATATAGATATACATATAGATACAAATATACATATAAATATAGATATATAGATTAGATTTGTCTAAGATCTATTTAGATTATGTATAAGATTCATTAAACTACTTCCATTAATTATATTTCTATTTATAATTTTTAATAATTAATGTTGTCTTAAAATTGCCAAGTGGCTTCATTTTAGCTTGCCACTTGGCTTAACCACATGCTTCACTACTCTCCTTTTAATATAATAACTAGTATCAGCACCCGCGCGATGCGCGGACAAATCATTTCAAATTGCGATGTAGGTTGTTTGAATCATGTACAAATAAACTTAAAATATAAACCTCTCAAATAAAAATTATATAACATGAGAATTTAATTATGAAACATGATATGAAATTATTGTTCAAATCTCGTAGTGAACAACCAATCTTTTTAATATATATTTGTAGCAACCTAACCCTTTGATTTTGGTACTTGTATTTCGTTCCGCTGTCGATATTAAAGAATACTAAACATGTCATATTGTGATCTATCTTGTTCGAGCACATTAGATCATATTATCTTAACAAAATTCTTATTATCACTTTATGTTTATCTGGAAGTAGAATATATCTTATTCATCACATCACTTTTACATAAATTCTTTTTTTGTTCTTTTCTTATAGTTATTGTATTATTTAATATTTAATCATAATATTTTAATTATTTAAATTTATCAGTAATATTTTTAAATATAATTTAATTATTTTATTTTATCTATTTTTAAATTAATTTAAAGTATAAGTATCCTCACACTACCTCTATTTTTTATGTACATTCTTTTCCCTACAACAAATGTTAATTGGTTTTTATATTAATGTTTTACCTAGAGCCAAAATAATGTCATATTTTATTTTAAATTGTAGCTTTTAATTAGTCTAAAATATTAATACATAAGTTATTTGATTATCATGTTCCAAATGTATTGAGTTATCTTATAATTAATTTTGTATTAAATGCAGTTAAATTTTCTTTCTTTTTTAGCTATAAGATACAATTTAATTTTTAATTTCATTAGTAAGATTACCAATATTAGAAATTTATTTTACATTTTTAAAATTTTATTTAATCAGAGAAGAAAATTTCTTAATTGTTTGAACACGTTATTTCTAAATATTGTAGTAATATTTGTACTGTCATTTTAGTTCTTTACATAATATTTTAAAAAATAAAAAAATAATGTCATCTCAAATTCAAATAATTCTTATCATTCTATTTTCTAGAATGGACCGCATTTTTAAAAAAAATATGCTATGCATTCAAACTCAAACTAACTATACTCGATTCAGATATTAATCATAGAAAAATATTTTCTTAATTGTTTGAACATATTATATCTAAATGTTGTAATAATATTTTCACTATCATTTTATTTCTTTACATAAATTTTCTTTCTTTTTTAGTTTAAGATACAAATTTATTTTTTTGTAAAATTACCTATATTAGAAATTTATTTTGTCATTTAAAATTTTATTTTTTATTATTTTTTATTTTTCATAAGTAAGACTTCAATTTCGTGGTATTATTCATAATTTGAGCATTCACATCATAGTTTTAAGAACTTTCCAATCTCAAATTCAAATATCCTTTTCTTTTAATTTCTAATAGTAAATTTCTAATAATTTAACATAATTTTGCTATTTTTTTAATCTAATATATAGTCTTATTACATTTTATGTGGCTTTTCGTTAACTTGTAAATTTATTTAATATCATTATTAACTACTTTTATTTAATAATATAAGATAAATATATAATTTTTTAATTATGAAATAAATATTTATTTTGTTTTAAAAACATTACTCGAAAATGTTAAATTATTTAAAATTTAATAATATTTTTAAGTATTGTATATTTATTTTATTTTATTTTCTAAACTTATGATTTATAAATTACATTATCTCTAATTTATTTTATTGTTCAATTTTTTTAGTTTTGATTTTAACTATTAGACTTGAGTTATGTGGACTTATATTTTGACTTTTCTTAGTATAATATAAAAAACTTTCTCATCTCAAATTTAAATAAGTTTTACCCTTTTTTCTATGATAAAAAATATGATTTTTTATTTTTCTCTATTTATTCTTTATTTTTGATTTTATATTATTCAATACCTAATATTATTACATTGTCATGTGAATTTTTATTAGCCTGTTTGAATTTAGTATCTATTTTTACCACACTCATTCTAATATAATATAGATAAAAATTTAAAAACTTTCTCATCTCAAATTCAAATAATTTTTATCATTCTATTTTCTTAATTGGACTATATTTTCAAAAAATTATGTTATGCATTCAAATTTAAACTAACTAACTTAATTCAAATATAATCATAGAAAATTATTTTCTTAATTGTTCAAACACATTATTTCTAAATGTTTTAGTAATATTTACGTATAAAATATTCGTTTGCACGATTTATCAGTATTAATATGAATTTATTACTCTTGTTATTAAAATATCTTTTGTTAATTATTTAATATTTCTCTTACCTTATAAATAATTTGTATACTTTGTGTAAGATCTTATTTTGCCGCTTGAAATTATTTAATTTTTAAACTCAATAAATCTTTAATATCTTAAGTAAATTTTAGTTTTATTTTATATTTTAACTTACTCCAAAGTATAAATAGTTATAGGTTATCTCAATTTACATCTTTATATATTTTTATTTTTTTCTATTATAGTTTTTAATTAATTTTTCACCTCCATATTTCTAGCTAATATAGAAAAAAATCTATGAGCACATTAATATATAAATATAAATATAGAATTATGGATATAGATATAGATATAGATACAAATATACATATAAATTTAATTATAGATATATAGATTAGATTTGTCTAAGATATATTTAGATTATGTATAAGATTCATTAAACTACTTCTCTTAAGTATGTTTCCATTTATAATTTCTAATAATTAATGTTGTCCTACAATTGCCAAATGACTTCATTTTAACTTGCCACTTGGCTTAACCACAATGCATACTACTCTTCTTTTAATATAATATAGATATATTTTTTTATATATATATATATAGATATAGATATAGAGAGATTCTCAATGTCATTAATTAAAACAAAAGAAAAAGGAAAAAAGTAGTTTCCGCTAGTTGGGGAAGTTAAGCGGTTGATCTCCACAAAGACAAGATTCCTTTTTTTCATCTTCCTCCTCCTTTTTCCTAATCATCATATTCCCCCACAAAAAAAAAGTAAAAAAAAAAAAAAAAATTGTACAGAATTAGGACAATGATGAAATTTAGTATTGAGAAATGAAGAAACTTCGTAATGTCGAAAACAACGATGTAGTTTCAAGACAAGATCATTATAGACCCAATAAAAATAGCTTCCGTCAGCTGTCTTTGCCGCTCTTCTTTTCATTTTTCTGTGCTCTTCTCCCTTTTTATTCTGAGTTTGTTCACGGAAATGCAGGTAAAATTCGTTTACCCATTTGGGTTTTCTTTTATTTAATTCTTACATGCTAGTTTATTGTAATGATTGTTTAATTGTATACTAAATTGCTAATTAGAAAACCATATATAGGTTTTTATGTGTATGCTAATTTGCTAATGACCCCGTTTTTAGTTTCTTGGTTAATGGTTACTAAATACTCTTAAATTTACATTTACTGTAACTCAGTGCTATTAAATGTTACAATTACTTGGACACAGTGTTTGTACCAAATTTAGTTAATTTAACTCTAGGTGGAGCTTAGTTACAACTGAGATGACTTAGGTTTGGTTTTTTAATTTTCTTTGGTTGATTATGAGTCTGAGCTATGAATTTTTAAGTGATTTGTTCTAATATTTGAAGTTCATTTTTTTTTTTTTTTTTTTTTTTTTACATATGGTGATGCTGCTATATCCTTTATGGAGTATAAAAGGCAACTGAATAAGTTTGAAAGTTTTAATCTTTTCTTAGATTTTTGCTTAAAGTCAGCTGGAAAACACATTATTAATCATAGTTTTAAGTTTAAGAGAAAGAATGAGACATGTTATATGTTTGTTGGTTTGACTTAAAGACCGGGATCAAGTAAGTTTGTCTTACTATTAGACTCATTTTCAGAAACAACTACTGCGGCTTATTCCCAAGCAAGTTGGGGTCAGCTATATGAATCTTCACATGCCATGTTTCTCCATTTAAGCTAATCTCAGACTATTAGACTCGATTTTGTGTGAAGTTTTTAGTAGCTTTTAATGTTCTTTTCTTCCCTCCGATTATGGCATTGTCCGTTGATTATTCTTTTGCTTTTCATGTTTGTTGGTCCTTTAATTTTCACCCAGATGTCAATTTAAGTAGTTGGAAAAACTGAAGTGTCTAACTTATGTTTATTGGGGTTGAAGCTAGTTTAGCATGTAGAGCATAATGTATTTATACAGAGCAAATAGGAGAGTTATGGTCTGTTATAGCTCATATAATAGTTCTCTGAGTTACGTATCGTTTCAATGGAGTTTATGCAGGGAATTCCCTTGCCTATGCAGAGACTGTAACCAATTCTAGTTTGAACGATGAAGAGTTTCACAACTCCACTCAACCGCTTCTCGAAAGTGTAGAGAAGAGCTGCAAAACTGGAGTACTATTGGAACTCAACATATCAGTGAAGATTAGTGATTCTTGTAGTCCTAAGGATAACAATGCAACCCCTGAGCATTCGCTTCAGAGAACAAGTGCTTTGGAGGATGTAGTATCAAGTATTTTAGGTTACAATATGTTAATATGCCAAATGCAGCCACCAGTAGAGCACAACAGGCGTAATGAAGATCGGCAACTAAATGGAAGAACTCACTTGGCCTATCCAAATCTTGAAGAATTCAGAAACATTACAAAGCAAGAGAAGAGAGGGAGCACGGCAAGCCAGTTAGTAAATATAACCCATAGGCTTGAGCCTGATGGTACGCCTTACAATTATGCCTCGTCATCCAAGGGTGCTAAAGTGGTGGCCCACAATAAAGAAGCGAAAGGAGCAAACAACATACTGAACAAGGATCATGATAAGTATCTCAGGAACCCTTGTTCTGTGGGTGGGAAATTCTTCGTTATTGAGCTTGCTGATGAAACTCTAGTCGATGCAGTCAAAATTGCAAATTTCGAGCATTATTCATCTATGCTTAAAGAATTTGAATTATCTGGGAGTTTGGTATATCCAACTGAGACGTGGAATCCTCTGGGGACTTTTGTTGCTGAAAATGTCAAGCATGCTCAGTGTTTTAAGCTGCCCGAACCAAAATGGCTTAGGTACTTGAAGCTAAATCTGCTCACTCATTATGGTTCTGAATTTTATTGCACTATAAGTTTTGTCGAGGTGTATGGTATTGATGCAATAGAGCAAATGCTTGAGGATCTTATTGTCAGTTCTCCAGAACCTTCTGCTGATAAAATGGAAAATCTTAATAAAACTGCTATAATCTCTATGATACCAGATTCAGGTTCTGACTACCGTGAAACAAAGGGTGTCGTTCAAAATATGGTTGAACCGGCAAATAAGGGGGTAGAAAATTTTGATGCAGAGCAAAGTTTTAAATTGGATGAAGCAAAGAAAGAAACCACTACCCCTGATTTTACACCAAAACGTAGGAAGCAGTCAAATGGAAGAACTCACGGGGATGCAGTCCTAAAAATACTGTTGCAGAAGGTGAGAGCGCTTGAGTTGAACTTATCTGTCCTGGAGCAGTACATTAAAGAGCTGAGCAAGAGACAAGGTGACATTTTGCCTGAGCTAGACAAAGAACTTTCTCATGTTTCAGAACTTTTAGAGAAAAGCAAATTGGAGATCAAGGATCTCCTGATATGGAAAGATAATATGGTATGTATGACTATCCTTTTTTTTTTTTTTTTGCTAATGAGCAGAGCAAAGGACACATTTTTGTCATAACAAGCAAGCTCTTTTTCATTGCAGGAGAAAGAAAATAGTGATCTTGAATCTTGGAAAGCTTCTGTCTCAGCTCAATTGGATTTATTGGTCGACGGAAATCGCATGCTAAGGTAGTGGATTCCATGTAACCACCTAAACTAACTTGTACCCCTGTACTGTAAGTTGATATTGTTTTATTATCCGAGTGAATTGTGGAAACAACCTCTTTACCTTCACAAGATAGGGGTAAGGTCCGCGTATACACTACCCTCCCCAGATCCCACTTGTGGGATTACACTGTGTTTATTGTTGTTGTTATCTGAGTGAAGTGCGTCTGTTTATCATTTTTCCTTCTTCTTAAGGTTTCTGCAGATTCACTGTATTTCAACTTGAATATAGAAGTTCTAAAAGAACTTGAAACCCTGAAGCTATAGGAATTTCAAAAGTGTAGGAAGATAGGTAGGAGCTTGATGTTGCAGCGAGTAAATGGTCGGCTTTAGATTTAATCTTATGTTTCCTGACCTCAAAAAAGAAAAACCAACGATCTTTTTAATTGTTTAAAATACAAAGCTGAAAGCAGCTTTCTGAGCATAATTTATACCCTGTTCCCAAAAAAAATGAGGGTGACAGTTAGGAAAAAGTTATTCTCTGAAGAGTATTTGAATATTTTTCTAGCAAAATACAACCAAAGAGTTTAATTTGATTTTTCATGCATCGCGTCATTATGCATTTGGAGAAAAATGTTGATCTGTTGGTGTATTTTGCCTTTCTCATTTCAAAGTAATTCATGTAGGAGAACCCAGTACGTTGGCCTTTGTTGATCCAGAGTATTCTACTTTCTAGAAACTGGGTTGACTTTTATTGATTTCAATTCCTTATTTCAAGATAGGTAAAACTTTTCGAGAAATTATATGCGTCGTGACTCATCATGAATCAACAGGCAATATAGTAGTCTGTTACACCCTTCCTCGTACACTGTATCTTACATGAGTACAAACATGTAAGGTTGATAACTAGGATATAAAGCTCTAGCCGAGAGAAGGAAAACCATGCTGCTTGTTTTAGTACCTGTTGGACAAGCTCTTTATAATATTTAGTTTGACTGCGAGTTTTTTTTTTGGGGGGGGGTGGGGGGGTGGGGGGTGGGGGGAGGGATGGTGTCAACTTGAAATGAGGAAGGCATGTAGGACGAAGTGCCACACATACTTGAAACCACATGAGACCTCTAAAATCGTAGCTCTGTAATTTTGGATTGTGCTTGAAGAGGGTTTTAGGCTTCAAGCTAAGAGAGACAGCTTGGTTATGAGATATGCCTCCTGTCTTAGAAATGAAACGGGTTATTTGAACTTTGAACAGGTTATAAGCATTGTATGCTTTCCATTTTGACTACTTGGGTTTAATCGTTTGGATGGCATCAGAATGAAAGTGAAGAAGGTGTTTTGACTAGTTGCTGAGTGTTTATTCTGTTATAGTGTTATTTCATTGTGTCATATGTAAAAGAAGTAAGCTTCAATTTGGATCGGCTAATTTCAAATACTCCCAAGGGTTTGAAAACTTTTACCCAGCAAACTCCATTGTTTATGTCTGAACTTGATAGCAGTAAAGATCTCAAATCCATTTATTGTGAGCCACATATTACAAACCTAAGGATTTCATATTGACACTAGAATAGAGAAAAGCTGAAATCCATTGAAATGGTTACTGAAAGCTTTGATGTTAACCATGAGAGTGACTCTTAGAGTTATGCATGCACAATGATATATCTCTATGTAAATCTATGAATTTCAATCATTGAATCCACAAGGAGCTTGGATAGATTGTTGAATATTCTTTCCTCAGACTGATATAGTTTTCTTGCTTATTCTACTTGTACATATAACATTTCACGTATTCTAGTTATTCCTTGAGTCGAGTTCATATGACAACAAAAATTGTGAGAACCTGAAATCCATCCAAAATGGTTATGTCCTTACGGAAAGCTTTGGTGTGAGTTACAAACATTGCATTAATTATGCATGCAAAATGATGTATTTCTTGTAAGTGTAGGGATTTCAAATCAGTTGAACTCAGAAGGTGCTTGGTTTTATTGCTACATATATCTTCCCATCAGGCTTATATCATTTTTTATTGCTTATTCTACTCGTGCATAATTCATAAAGCGTTTCTGGTTCAAGTTATTTCTTGAGTGTACTTTGTTATGTGCTTCTTATCATTGTTCTTCTGTTAACTTTTCACAACTATATTCCCCACATAATATATAATCATGTCTGTTCAGGACCTAATTGAAATGTGTCATCGAACTGAATAATCTTCTTTACTATCTTATTTATTTGGAGTCATAGGGAATTTGAAGATTTGGTTTTGAGTTAACAAAAGTCTCTATGAATGAGGCCGTTTAGTAGTGATTCAGTTTTGATGCACTGAAAGTCAAATCGCATTACAGGGACAAGTGACAATTTGATATCTCTTCGTTTTGTCTGTGCTATAAGTGAGAGATTTGTGACCCATAAGAAAATGTGGCATTTCAACAGGCCAAGTGACAATTTAGTCTGTTCATTTTGTATCTGCTACAAGGGAGAGTGATCTGTGATCCATTAGAAAGTGTGTCGGTATGCACCAGATTAACATCCATGACAGGTGCTTTTGATGCTAGAGTAGTTTCTTTCGGCGAACATGTCACGACCCGGATTTTCCACCGTCGGGACCGTGATGGCGCCTAACATCGCACTCGCTAGGCAAGCCAATGTTAGGGTTATATTGACCTTTTTCCTTTACATTTTTATAGTTAAAATTTACAAAGCTAAATCAAACAGAAATAAACACGGAAGTACTTAATAAATCGGTTACCCATATACTATTAACAATACCGAAACCATTACCACCCAGAAACTGGTGTCACAATCCAAGAACAAACTAAGAATGTCTACAAGTATTAGTCTGAAAGAAAAGTACATCTGTTTCGAAATAAAACAGGAAAGTAGAAACATAGGAGGGGGGACGCCAGGGCCTGCAGACGCCTGCAAGACTACCTTGGGTCTCCTAGATGAATGCCTGCAACAGACCTCTCGATCAGCCACAACCAGCTCCAAAATCTGCACAGAAAGTGCAGAGTGCAGTATCAGTACAACCAACCCCATGTACTGGTAAGTGCCGAGTCTAACCTCGACGAAGTAGTGGCGAGGCTAAGGCGGGACATTTACAATATAACCTGCATACAGTTTATAATAAAGCAAAAAAAAAAGAAAGTACAGAACGAAATAGAACAATAACTTGCAGTCAAATAAATAGGAACTCAATTATCTTGCCAGTACTCAGATATAACCAATCCTCAAGAGAGTTACAATGCTACAGAATAAAATCAGGGCAGAAGAAGACTACATAAACAACAAAATGATGCGTCGCGCATCTCGATCCCACCATATCATCAGGAACAATATGAACATTCACCCTTATTACTCCTGTTGCGGCGTGCAACTCGATCCCTCCAGTCCACCCTTATTGCTCCTCAATATATCACCCGTATTCCTTATGTTGCGGCGTGCAATCCGATCATACTTGTCCACCCTTATTACTCCTATTGCGGCGCGCAACCCGATCCCACCAGACAATCACATTTCACCCTTATTCCTCCTCAATATACCACTCTTATTCCTCCTGTTGCGGCGTGCAACCCGATCCCACCATATCAGTACCAATCACAGTATCACACAATAAGAACAAGTATTTCACAATTTAGCTCGAAACCCTCCATAATATTTATGTCTCCAATCAAAGCAACTAGAAGGCTATACACTTAAGAAACTTCACTCAATTACTACTACACAGCGAGACCAACCCAAATATGCCATGAAACACCGAAAAATTCAACTTAAACCAATACTGTAACACAATGAAGCTACGGAACAATTAGTACCTTCAATAAAGAAAACAACATCTAACAAAAAGCAATTAAACATGGAAGCACCAATAAGCATGTAGCAGTTAAGACAGGAAGGCAATATAATAGGAACGGGGAAAGGAACAGGCTAAACAAACAATTTGGTGGCGCATAGGTACTCGTCACCACACCTATACGCCACACACATGGAATTTCACGTGGCAAATAAGTCGGGGATCCCTAATCCCTCGAGTCAAAGTGAGACCAAACACTTGCCTCAATACAACGGCCAACTCACTGCTTAATTACCGATTTTCCTCTTAGATTCCACCTCCAATCCACTCGTATCTAGTCATAATTAACTTAATAACATCAATTATCGCTAAAAAAATCAATTCCAATGCATAATTATAGGTTTCTCAACATTTTCCCCCAAAAGTCAAAAACCGACACCGGGCCCGCTTGGTCAAAATCCGAAATTCGGACCAAAACCCGATTACCCATTCACCCCCGAGCCCGGATATACAATGGCTTTGGAATCTGACCTCAATTTGAGGTCTAAATCTCCAAATTTCAAAATTCCTAAGTTCTACCCAAAAATCCCTAATTCCACCATGAAAAATCCTAGATTCTAGGATGAAATCTTGTGAAAAGAAGTAAAAGATTGAAAGAAATGAGTTAAGAATGGGAAAGAAATAGCCTTTGGAAAATTGCCTCTTGAGGTTTAGGTTTTGAAAAATGGGAGAATGAATGAAAAATTCCGTCTAAAATCGTTTTTGAACTGTTGGAGATATCGCATTTGCGATCAGGGGTTTGCAAATGCGAACCCTTGCGAACCCCGCAAATGCGAACATCCCTTTGCAAATGCGAAGAATGTCCAGGACCTGCTACCATCGCAAATGCAAACAATTGTTCGCAATTGCGAAGGTCCCCTCCCAGCCCTTCTAATCGCAAATGCGAAACTTCTTCGCAAATGCGGTGCTCGCATTTGTGAGCCAAATCATACCAGCAAAATTCCTTAAGTCCAAATCACTCCGCAGCCTATCCGAAACTCACCCGAGCCCTCGGGGCTCCAAACCAAGCATGCACACAAGTCTTAAAACATCATACGGACTTGCTTGCGCGATCAAATCGCCAAAGTAACACCTAGAACTACGAATTTAGCACCAAATTGCATGAAATTTTCAAGAAAGTTTTAAAACTTCTATTTTTTCAACCAAAGGTTCGAATCACGTCAAATCAATCCCGTTTCTCATCAAACTTCACAGGTAGGATATAAATATCATAACAGACCCGTACCGGGTTCCAGAACCACAATAGTGACCCAGTATCAACAAGATCAATTATTAACTAAATTCTTAAAACCTTTATAATTTCAGTTTTACAATTTTCATCAAAAATTTATTTCTCGGGCTAGGGACTTCGGAATTCGATTCCGGGCATATGCTTAGGTCCCATATTTTACTACGGGCCTACTGGAACCGTCAAAACACGGGTCCGGATCCGTTTACCCAAAGCGATGACCGAAGTCAATTAAAATCAACTTTTTATGCCAAAAATTGTTATTTCATAAATTTTCCAAATAAAAGCTTTTTGGAATCACGTCCGGACTGTGCACGCAAATCGAAGAGAGATAAAATGAGGTTTTTTAGGCCTCGGAACACGGATTCGAATTCTAAAACAGAAGATGACCCTTTGGGTCATCACAAAACCTTTTACAGCACCAAAAAGAAAAGAAGGATACCATGAGAAATCTGGTGTTCAATTACTTTCACTAAAGAATTCTGTTTGAGTTGGGTGTATCATAGGCAATGCATTGCCCTGCTAATTACTTATTATTGGATCATAAGGGGCATCTGAGTTTAATTAAGGGGGATATGGACTAAGCTTCATTTTCATTGCTATTCTTGATGCTGTTTTCTCTACATGTGCTGGCAAATGATTTTGAGAAACCATTGAGGAATGAGCAATTTTCTTGTGTAAAGCACAGAATAACTGATTAAGAAGCTAAAGTATTGTTTGTAGAAAGAGTCCATCTGCTTATTTTGTTCTTCCTAACTAGTGATGGAACAAGAAGGTGACCGGGAAAGATCCTCTTGTAAAATCCAACAGAAAATAAATGATAGAGTAAGAAATTCTGAAACATTACATGTTTCTACATCATACACGATTTGAGTCATAATCAGCTAAAATAAGATGAAAATAGTTTTGTTGAAGCTGACAAAAGGGTAAATAGAGAAAGGATGGGAATGCTTGTTGACATTACTTGTTTACAAGGACCAAAGCTCATGACACTTTCTGGACCCCTATGAGGGCAATTGACTTTGTAGGTATCACTAAGAAGTGTAATTTTAATGATAAAACTCACTTCAATCCGGTTCGTTAGGTTCCACTAATATCCTGTTACCGATTCAGCGATATACTAAAGATGCTGAAAGTTAGAATGGTGAAACAAGGACCTACGTACTGAGGATGTCAGCTTGGGGCTCTGAGAAAATATTGCAATTGAAATTCGACCTTAAAATTTTAAATTCTGAAATAGGTTTGAATCCAATTTTGGTTACAGGTGAGAGATTGATATTAAGTTTGCATGTGCTATGCTAGTTGGTAACAACTGCAATGAAAATTGAAATGGATGATAAAACCTCGTGCATATAGTGTGTTTTTGTTTCAAACTGAGAAGATTGCGATTGTGAGTTGTGACACGCTAGCTCGTCTGACATGATTTTTTTTGCTGTTTTTTGCTTTGAACTTTTTGCAGATTAGACGTCGAAAAGGTTGTGAATGACCAAGAGAGTTTGGAAAAGAAAGAGTTGGCTGTGTTTTCAATCAGCTTATCTTTTGCATGTATTGCAATTCTTAAGTTAGTTTCAGAGAGATTTCAAACAGCATTTCAGACAGGCCGAGGTTGGACGTTGATTCTTGTTAGCAGCAGCCTAACTGCATTTGTCACATTGCTATACAGCTAATATATACTAAGTTACTAACCTCATTGCTAGAAAATCTTATACTTGTAGAAATTTGTTCACTCATAGTGAAAAGCTTAACTGAAAAGAAGTCATTTATAGAACTTTTGCCTTTGGAGATCATGGACATTGTACTTAATGATGCACTAATATTTACTATTTTGGGAGCAATGGTAAAGTTATCTCCGTGTGACCCGTAGGTCACGGGTTCGAGCCGTAGAATCAGCCACTGAGGCTTGCATAAGGGTAGGTTGCTTACACACACCACCTTGGGGTGCAACCCTTCCCCGGACCCTGTACAAGCGCGGAATGCTTTGTGCACCGGGCTGCCTTAATATTTACTAATCTTGTTTCTTCATGTTTCCCTTATTCTTGGGGGGATTCTACTTTCTCAACATTTTCTTATAGGAATACTGTTTTTCTTGGGGGAATTACTAGGAGGGGGTGTGGCTCTTGAGGATTTCGTATAGTGGTAAGAGCGCATCACATGATTTTTGGCCTAACAATTTTACTATATTGGCAATAACAAGATTTCTCAAAAACCATATTTTGCTTAGACCTGACTCCAACTGAACATTTACCATGCTGTCAGCTAACCTAGTCTTAAGACTTCATTTGGCATCTTGCATTTTATCAAAATTTCCTCCAACACTTGCTTTGTATTGATCCTGCAAGTATAATTCTAACTTTTCACATAAGAAACTACAAATTTTGAGATATTTTAATAATTTTATTATTAATCTAATATTTATGTAATACTTAAATAACATATCGTTATTTGAACTACTCTAACATTTAGAAATGTGTAGTACTCTTAGGGGTCGTTTGGTATGAGGTGTAAGAAGGTATAAGGATGGTATAAAAATTTAATACCACCTTAATATTCTGTTTGGTTAGCAAATCAAGTATAAGTTATTCCGGTATTAATTTTAACATCGGGATAATTTATACCTTATAGAGTGTGGGGTAATTAGCACCGGTATAACTTATATCTTCTTCTTATAAATTATGCAATTGTTATTTTTAATACAACATACCAAACAGTGGATAAACAATAATCCTAGCATAACTAATCCCAGCATAACTTATCCCAACATAACTTATACCGGCATAAGCCGTATTCAAACGTATGAGGTATAAGTAGATATAGTGCTATTATAAAAATTTTGTATCACCTTAATACTTTGTTTGGTTAGCAAACCTGGTATAAGTTATTTCGGGATTAAAATTAGTATCGAGATAACTTATACCTTGTAGGGGCGGGGTAATTAGTGACATGATAACTTATACATTCTTCTTAGAAATTATGCAATTGTCATTTAACATACCAAACAGTGGATAAAAACAATACCAGGATAACTAATCATCATTTAACATACCAAACAGTGGATAAAAACATTACCAGGATAACTAATTACAGCATAACTTATCCCAGCATAAGCAGTATTCAAACCAAACGACCCCTCTCTCTCTCTCTCTCTCTCTCTCTCTCTCTCTCTCTCTCTCTCTCTCTCTCTCTCTCTCTCTCTCTCTCTATATATATATATATATATATATATATATATATATATATATATATATATATATATATATATATAGAAAGTTACCATATATAATTGACATTATGGTTAAGCCAAGTGGCAAACTAATAAATGTCAATAGTATATGGTAACTTTATTCTATATTTGACTATTTTAGTTAAATACAAATATAATATAATATAATATATATATATATATATATATATATACGGAATTTGAATTAAAAGATAATTTTGAATTTATAGATAAAGTTCTAAAATTCGAATTTAAATTAAAAATAAAATTTATCTTTTTTATCATGTTATCATACTTAATTCGGTTAATGATCATATGTAATCATGTTAGGAACTTTTGTTATTTTTTCTAAGTATTTAAATACTACTTCGCTTTAGCAAAAAAAATAATACTCCATATAACTATAAAACATTTTCACATTTAACATCCTATAAGTATAGTTCTTTGAAACATTGTAGCTAGAATTGAATAAAACGAAATTCTTTTAAAATAAATGTAATATATAGGGTACAAGTCTATGTTTATCTAAATAACAAAAAAGAGTTTACAAAACCAAATAAAAGTTTACTTACATATATAATAAAGTAAACATACATGCTGGAGAAAGAAACATCACAAAATCAGTCAATATTTAAAAAAAATTGTTTCTTTTTTCTTCTTGAAGAATATTTGTTTGAAGAGTTAATTTGCATAAATGGACATCAAACAAATAACAAAACTTTGCTATCATTAATTTCAATTTAGCACATTCAAGGAATTGAAGGGTATAAGCTGGAACCCCTTCATTTAGCTGTAGTCAAGCAAATATTGCAAGGGTATAATATTTTTTTCGTTGAAGAATATTAGTTTTGAATCATTAGATTATGTGAAAGGTTTTTTTTTTCAAACTCAACAAAAGATAAAATTGGTTTCTAATTGATAGTTTTTATAGCGACTTTTAAGTGTAAAAAAGAGTATATATAAAGAAAAAATTAGTATGATGTGAAATATTTTTTTAAATGTAAACAAATTATTTCGAAAAAATTACTCTTTACTTTACATAAACAAATCTTTACGGTTACCGTGACGTAGTTGTGATACATAATTTCAAACCGGGGGTACATTTATGTGCCCCGACCATAATTTAGTCTTGTTAATAAAATAAACATGTTGTGGATTGTGGGTACGGTTCCCGTGATATGATTCGCGACGTGTAATCGAATAATTAGTCGCATAACATCGGATTATTAAAAGCGGTTTAAAAGGAATAAAAATGCACATAGGTTGCAAGAGTGTTTTAAAATCAGATAAATAGGCCAATAATAATAGTTGAGCGGCCGTGCTAAAACCACGGAACTCAGGAATGCTTAACACCTGCTTCCGGGTTAACACAATTCCTTACCTGAATTTCTGTGTTTCACAGACTGTAAAACAGAGTCAAACTTCCTCGATTCGGGATTTAAACCGGTGACTTGGGACACCATAAATTATCCCAAGTGGCGACTCTGAATTTTAAATAAATAATCCCGTTTTGATTGTCACTTAAATTGGAAAAAACTCCCTTATACCCTTTCGGGATAGGAAAATGAGGTGTGACAATAATATATACAAAGTTTTAGAAATTGAAATTTCAAAATAGAAATATTTTTTGAAAGATAAAATCATACCAAATAAGAGTTCAAGCCGTAGTATAAGAGTCACGTCGTAATCAAAGAATCGTTTATATCGTGTCAACCTTTGTGCTTTGCCATAAATATGAGTTATTATTTCACTTTGTGGCTATTTTTAGGTTCCAATGACACCTATGAGAATAGTGCAAAAATAAAATTATCACTACGAGAATTGAGAAAATGTTAGTCTTTTTTCATGTAGTGTTTCTTAATTAATATCTGACGATTATCTATAATTATTTAGAAGGTTTAAATGTTAAGGTTATTTACATATAATTCAAATAACTCAGATATTTAACATGGTTAATGTCAAATATCAAAATGGAGTAAAAAAATTCACTAGCTAAAGAATTTTTTATATTTTTAGATAACCAACTAAAATGAGTTTTGAATTAAGAATAATATTTTCAATTACATTATTATAAAAATAATTATTATTTAAAAATAATGTTTTAGAAACTGAAATTTTAAGAAAGAAATATTTTTTAAGAGATATCAACACACCAAATAAGAGTTCAAGTAGTAGTAAAAGAGTTAAGTCTTATCCAAAGAGTCATTCATTGTCTCAATGTTTGATTGTTTTGCCATAAATATGAGTTATTATTTTGCTTCCTGACTATTTTTAGGATCCAATGACGCCGACAAGAATGGTATCAAAAAGAAAAATAGAAGAAATGGTTAATTTTTTTCATGTAGTTAATATCCAATGATTATCTATATTTACTGAGAAAGTGTAAATTTTAAGATTATTTACATACAATCCAAATAACTTAAAATCCTCACAAGCCCCTCGGGTAATAGTAAAACAGTGTTTCTCAGCCTAGACATCATTTAAAATATCATTTAAGTCTTAAAACTAAGTAAACATGGTTGAGTATGAAAACAATGGAAAATAACATGATTGAGTTCAAGTATAAAGTCAAAACAATGAGGAAATAACAATAAAAAGCCTTGAAGGGTTCAAATAGTTGACACTAGGCCCAATTATGGCATTCAACCCAAATAATGATGATATCAAATAGTTTTCAATCAAATACGCGGTAAAATTATCAATCGAGACGGACTAAGTCACAATCCTCAATAGTGCACGACCACACGCTCGTCATCAAGCGTGTGTCTCACCTCAATATAGCACTACGATGTGCAATCCGGGGTTTCAAACCCTTAGAACATCATTTACAATCATTACTCACCTCGAACCGGATAAATCTCTAGCTCGCGACGCCTTTGCCCCTCGAATTGGCCTCCACTCGCGTCTAATCTATCCAAAATTAGAACGCGGACGTCAAAATATGCTAAGGGAACGAAGCCCAAGCGAAAACAATCAATAAAGGGCACAAATCCCGAAATTACCAAAACCCGGCCCTCGGGCCCACGTCTCGGAATACAATAATTTTTACATCAATAGATTCCTTATCTCCCCACGAGTTTATACATATCAATAGTTCAGAAATCCGATCCCAAACGGTCCTTCAACTTCACGATGAAAGGTCTAAGTTTCTAGGCCCTAGTTTCCCCAAATTTCACCCTTAATTCCCATAATTTCTAGCTCTAATCTTTGAAATAATAGCATAGGAACGAGTTTTAGGTCCAAATTCCTTACCTCAATGAAGTTCCCTTGAAATCCCTCTTTCAAATTGCCCAAAAAGCTCCCAAGCCGAAGTACAAAATGGTGAAATAACTTAAAATTCGCGAAAGGGGCAATTTATACCTTCTACCCAGACATTTTCGCATCTATGACCCTTTAACCGTTTCTGCGGTACCGCATTTGCGGTCACTCCTCCGCTTATGCGAAAATCACTTACCAGCCGCAAACCGCATTTGCGGCCAGCCTTCCGCATCTGCGACTCCGCAAATGCGGCAATTACTGATACGAGCAGAGCGAATGAGAAGTCTCTCCATAAAGCATGGAAACGCTCTTACATGCTGATCCTTATGTTTATGCGAATGACTATTGCTAACAACATTAAGAGTATTATTCCATAAACAGAAAGTCCCAGGGAATACCTGAAGTTTGTGGAAGAACATTTTCGTTCTGCAGATAAGTCTCTCGCTGGTACACCAATGGCTGAAGTCATGATCACGAAGTTGATGGGTCATGTAGTATGCAAAACCATATCATCGAGATGACTAACATTGCAGCAAGACTTCAGGTTTTGGGGATGAAAGTGGATGACTCCTTCTTGGTTCAGTTTATTCTGAACTCATTGCCTCCTGAGTATGGACCTTTTTAAATTAACTATAATACTATTAAGGATAAGTGGAATGTTAGCGAAGACTAGTTTTGCTTTTAAAAAGAACTTTCCTCTAGAGTAATTGCCACTACTGTCTTTTTCATGTAGTGCCCTGCAAAATTTCATGTAAACCAGAATTGTTCAGCTAAGTAATTCGACCAAATGGCCAAAACAAATATATAGAAGCAAACTAATGGTAAATACAGGTAATAATACGACTAAGTGAGAAGGTTCACTCTTGTACATTAGTGACAAATTGAACAATCTCTAGCATTTGTTACATTAATTCTGAAACCATCACGTAAGACTAGCTAAAATCATTATTACTAAAACATTTTTGTTATTTTCTTTTTAAAGATTATGTGATGTACTACTTCATCAAGAGAAGAATGTTAGGAACTTGAAATTTCTTTGACCTTAAAATTGTTATTTCTCTGGAAAGTGAAATAACAGAAAGTCCTAAGTATTTATTTTTAATTTTTACCTAAAAATAGAGACTTGAACAAGGGTAGATGGCCACCACATTTCTGCAGGCTCTACTACATACTTCCTCATAATACCAGCCCAACCTTTAAGACTAGTTTTTAATTATTAACTAATATGATGTGCAAAACATATGGTATTTAATAATGGTTAAGTATTAATAATTGAAACATTGGTAAGATTTTGTTGGTTAACACAAAAGTAAAAGGTTAATTAGTCTAATCTTCTTTTACTAATATTTTATCGAAATAAATAGCAAAGAAAAAACACATATTAGTTCCTCTTAAATTATAAAGGAGTCCCCACAATAACCGATCGGGTCACAGTGAGAACATATTTTTGCTTTATCCTTGCCAATTAATTATGTTTTTAACTCGTATTCCAGCATAAGAAAAAAGGCAATCATATATGTGAGCACGTGATTTTTGCCCTATATGAGAATTATTCCTAAAAAATTCAAAATAAAATAATTTTTCTTTGCGTGCAATTTTTGAGAATTTTCGTGGCATTTTTGGATAATTATTTGTACTTTTTTCTGTGCATGTTTATTTGTTAAATTAATAAAAAATATAAAAATATGTCGCATTTGCATTTAATATTTAATTCTACAGTTAGGAGTAGTTAAGTTTGTTTTACAAAATGAAAAAATCATAAAAATATGTATTTTGCATTTTTAGCATTTAATGTCCAATTGTACAATTTTATGCTTAATTGGTATTTAATTATGTGTGATAATTGTTATTAGGAGTTAACTAATATTTTTAGATAATTTTGGGTTTTATAATTTAATCTTAGAATTTTAGCTTTATTAATTAGAAAATTGAATAAATAGAAAAGAACAAAAATAGAAGAAAATCGGGTTGGGCCTTTTCTTCAATTTTTAACCACAAGCCCAAAGAACCAAACCCATACCGGGTCAACTCGACCCGGTCCACCCCATAACCAAACCACCCGCCCAACCTCCTATCTTCACTTCATTTTCATTTTTCACAAACAAACCCTAAACCTAAACATCCCCCCCCTCTCTTCTTCTCCAAACCAAGCACCCCAAGCTCCCAACCATGGCTGCCTCCTCTTCTCCTTCAACACACACGCACGCACCCACACAGTCGTCGACCCCCCAGCCATGTCCACCTTCGAGACCCAGCACCCCCATCGCCCCAGCTTCGTCTTCGTCGTTGAGCTCGAGCTCCCATGGCTGCCATCTTCTTCGTCGTCTCCATGTCTAGCTCAAGCTCGACAATGGCTGCCCCTTCACCTTCATCTTCTCATCTCAAACGACCACCCAGCAGCACCATGAACGCCCAGCTCCTCCAGGCGCGAAGCTCCAGCCATGAACGACCACTGCCATCTCCAAGCTCCAGTCGCGAGCCCAGCAGCACCATGAACGCCCAGCCCCTCCAGGCGCGAAGCTCCAGCCATGAACGACCAATGCCATTTCCAAGCTCCAGTCGCGAGCCCAGCCTCATTCGTCACAGCAGCTCGCCGCTGCTTCACCTCCATGGCTGCTCCAGCAGCGTTGCTGCTGCTGCTTCGTCCAGCCAGTAGCACGCCACTGCTACGTTCAGTTGCTTCTTCGTTGGTCGTCTTCGTCGTCGAGTTATTTTGGTGCAATAATTGTTTCCGGGCAGATTTGTTTCCGTTCGAGTTCGTTGTTGTTCCAATCCGGTTAGTTGGTTTAAGTTTCATTTCTCTCCGTATTTTGTTTGATATTTTCGGATCTGAAATTAGTATAAGTTTGATTCTTTTCTTGTTCGTTATTTTCACTTTGATTATTTCTTCAATTTGTTTTTATTCATTTGTTCTTGTTTAGTTTTAATATAAAAATGTATTAGTCAATTGAATCCTTTACATTGTTTGTAAAATTGTTAGATTTAGTTTGAGGTGCCACTGATTATTGAGTTTAGTAATTTGAATCTGTTTAGTTGTTCCGTTTAAGTTTAATTCGAATTTTAATAAATTTGTTTGTTATTGTTGTTGAATCTGAAAGTAGGTTTGTTGTTAAAAAATATTGTTTAGTCAAAATAATTCCAGTTGTTTCTTTGTTGTCCATCATTTAGTTTGAATTTGTTGATTGAATTAGATTAAAAATTGGTTATAGTTGCTATATTTTGGTTAATTGATTTAGGTGAATTGGTTATAGCTGATGGGGGTAGAACGGTAATTTTACTAATTTCAGAGGGGTATTTTACTAATTGAAAATTTGAGCAATTATTTATTTTGATGCTCCGCCCACTAAGCATTAATAATATTAAAATAGTACATGGTGGGGGACAAGACATAATGTAGTGGGGGAATAATATAATTGTTTAAGGTAGGCATGTGGGACAAGATATAATGGAGGGGATAATGTATTTGTTTAATCAGTAATGGGAAACAAGACATATAGTAGTGGGATTACGGGGCTCAAGAAGATGTGACCTTTTCTTTATTCGTTTAATTGTTTAAAGTGGTATGTTTTTTTGGACATAAATAAGGGGAGTTTGGACAGAATTAAGGGGACTTTTGAAAAATCTTGGAGAGTCAGAGTTAGAGAGTTAAAAAAAAATAGACTGGATTTGATCATCATAAATTCAGAGCTTAAGTTGAAAAGAAAACTGATTGGTCAGAACTTAAAAAACTCAGTCTTTGAGAATTAAAAACTGAAAGTAAAGCCTTTCTTTACTACTGAGAATCAGAATATTGTTACTGCTTCTGTGATTTGCATTTGGTACTACTGATTTTCAGATTGGTCTTCCTGGGTTTTCTTTTGGTTCTGGAGTGCTGTTTAATTGAATTCTTGGGTTTCAGCTTGGGTTTCTGGTATTGTTTGCTGTTGGGTTATTCCTGAATCTGTTACTGGTTGTGGAATCATTTCTGTTGGTGTTAAAGTCTGTCCCTGGGTGTTCAATTTGCTAATGTTGTTGCTGACTGTTCTTGTTGCTTTGCTACTGCTGATCTTCCTTTTCTTTTACTTCCAATACCAGGTACATGGCTGTAACCTTGTCGATATTGTAAGCTGAAATGTGAAAGCATGAATATATATGAAGAATGAAACTTTGAAGCTTTAATTTAGCTTTTTCTTTGTTTCTTTTACTGATTGTATTTAGGCTATTTCATGTATTCTTATTCTATAAATTTCTGTCGCTTTGCATAACTAGGCATCTTGTAGTGATGTACTAAATAATACTCTGTTTTAATTTGGTTATTAGGTAGTATATGTTTAAGCATGCTCATTACTGTCAAACTGTTTAATAATTGGAATAAGAGGAAAATAACATAAGTTGGTCTTTAGTGAATCGGCTTGGCAAAACTGGTTAGTTCACTAGCTATGAAGGTTTTAATATTGTCAACAGTAGGTTAATCGTGAACATGTAGCTAAATTTAGTTAAGGCATGAATTTGAACTAATTTCGTGAATTAGGCATTAAGACATGATTTGAGTTCAAACAAGACTAGATAACGTTTAAGTTTAATAAACTTTCGAATAAGCATTAGTGATTAAGGTTAATTCTAGTTTCAAATATTTGTAAATAATTAATTCCAATGGTTCAAGTCATCTAACAATGTGAGTTTAAACTAGTTATAGGATAATTAGTCTCTTTTGAATATATTATTTGTCGATTCCGTATTTTATTTATAATTTCAATTTTTAGTAATATTCCTTTCCGTTAACATTTGTCTAAGTCTAACAATTAATATGTTACGCCCTTTTTCAAGCATGTAATCAATTAGGATTTTTCTCTTTTATGATAGAGACGAATTTAATAAAAAAATGTAGTCACTTTAGGATTATCCTTTAAAAATAAATAAGACGAGCCTCGCCAAATAAAATGCACAGGCTGCGGGGCCCTCAATAGATGTTAATAATTGCATAGATTTCGGGAGGGGCCATTTAGCGAATTTCGCGGCCCATCCCAAGATAGTAACGCGATAGTCTCTTTAGGCACGTGTTTAATAATCTTACCTTCTTAAATTTGGGTGTGCATTTCATGCGACCCAAATCCAAATCCCAAAACATCGAATCAAATGTGTTCAGGATTGCGGGTGCATTTCATGTCATGCAATCCAAAGACATGTTTTAAACGATGTTCAATTTTCTTTAATAATTTGAATAAAAGCGGTTAAAAGTTAAAATTGGCACATAGGTTCACAATTGTATAAAAATCAGATAAACAAGCCGAATATGACAGTTGAGCGACCGTGCTAGAACCACGGAACTCGGGAATGCCTAACACCTTCTCCCGGGTTAACAGAATTCCTTATCCGGATTTCTAGTTCGCGGACTGTAATACAGAGTCATTCTTTCCCTCGATTCGGGATTATAACCAGGTGACTTGGGACACCATAAATCTCCCAAGTGGCGACTCTGAATCTTAATAAATAAATCCCGTTTCGATTGTCCTTTGATTGGAAAAACTCCTTGAACCCTCTGCGCCCTCTCAGGCGCGGGTAAAAAAGAGGTGTGACAGCTCTGGTGACTCCGCTGGGGATGTTTTACCCAGAACCACCGGTTCGGGATTAGAAATTCGAGCTTAATAAATTGTTGTATTTTGACTTTATTATCTGATATTCTCATATGATCTGTGCTTAATATGCAAAATGATGCTTTTACCGCTTTGATATTTTGTGAACTGTATATAAACTGTGCCGAAACCCATCTCCTCTCTGAGTCTTCTAAATCATGAAGAAGGGTGCACTTCGTGTGACTTCTTTTCTGTTTAGAGTCAATCCCATTTTTAGAACGAGGTTCGGATAAGTTGCAAAGCCGGGTTGAGCTTCTGTATCCCTGGTACGCTTCCCCCCTCGGCTCGAGCTGTCCGCTTGGGTAAGCCAGGTCTAAAACAAACACCCAGATTCTGAACCTAGAATAACTCAACTTCATGCCGGATCCCTAGTAGGAACGCTTATCTGCATCATGTGCATTTTTTGACTTAGGGGACTCAACACAGGGGTTGGGTCCATCTAGGAATAGCAACCTGAAACAGAAAAGACCATCCTGATGCATCTTACTTACGCTCTGTGCATTTATTTGTTTCGAACCCGCATGTTGACCGGCTTCTGAATCTAAGGGAATGTTAGAAAATTTTTGGAAAAAAAAAAGTTGAGAAAAAAAGAAAATAGCAAGGGGAGAGTTAGATGATTAATTTAGAAAAAAAAAACAAAGAGAAAAAAACCAGTGTCCAAGTACTGTTGGAACTCTGCTGAAATTTTGAAAAAAAAAATATTTTATTTTTAAAAGTTGTTTGTTTACCCAAAAAACAGAAAGTGTGTAGGAAAGAGTTCTTTATTTTAGCTTTGTTTTTTTTTAAAAAAAAAAAAGAAGAAAAAAAAACGGAAAGGAAAAATAGTTTCTTTTGCTATAAAAGAAATATGTTTGTTTTCAAAAATTAGTTAGTTTATTTGGCGAACTATGCCGGTTTGATTCTCACAGGATGTGAGATACGTAGGCAGCCCTCATCGGGTCCAACCTTCCCTTTTGCTAAAATAGCCAAAAAAAAACATGTCAAAATTTTAATTTTTTTTGCCATAAATAAGTCGGGTGATGTCCAACCTCTCCTTTGCAAAAAATAGCCAAAACAATGTCGAATTTTTGTCATAAATAAGTCGGGTAATGCCGCTCATGTCAAATATAGCCAAGTGTCCCCAAAAGGGACGCCGGAAGGCTGACTTTGCATAAACGGCCACATTTGGTCATTCTTTTAGAATTTTGACCGGTTATCCACACAGCCTTAAATTCTTCGTCCCCAAGGTGCTGAAATGTTGTGTTTGCAATACCGGGTCTTTTATTCTGATTTGAAAAAAAAAACAAGAAAAGAGTCAAAAAAGTTGGGTCACGCCGTTTTGTCAAAAATAGCCGAATATTCTTGAAATGGACGCCGGAAGGCTGACTTTGCATAAACGACCATCTTTGGTCATTCTTTTGGGTTGCGACCAGTTATCCCGCACAACCTTAAAATCTTCGTCTCCGAAGTGCTGAAAGGTCGTGTTTGCAAAACCAGGTCTTTTATTATTTGAAAAACAAGAAAATAGTCAGTGGTCAAGTGAATACCGTTTGGTTTTTAGTTAAAATAAGTCGGCCCGGCTTCGGTGATGTCTTAAACCGTTCTTGTCGAGATAGCCTTAGAGTATCTTTCAGTTGTCGAAGGGCTATTTTCGTAAAAGAACGAACAAGTTTGTGAAAGGTCGTAAAATAATCCTTCCCGGCCTTAAAATTCATGTGAAATTGAGAAGGGGCCACGTCTGAAAAACAACCATTTGGTTAAAATTGGCATATAGGGGAAGGAATCTGGCTGTTTGCTTTTGAGTTTGTAATTCTTTGATTAGAGTATGCGGGTTATTTGATTTTCGAGACCGTTTGTTGTCTTTTGTCAAAGTCTGTTAGTATGATCAGTTTTTAAACTTTTGTAATCAAGTTTGTTTTATTATGGAAATTGAAAATTCCAAAAAATATTTTAGTATTATTTATCTTTTATTGGCCCGAACTACGCAAGGTCTGATTCATGGGGGGACATGATACGTAAGCAATCTACATAAGGTTCGACCACCGCTAAAAAAGAAAAAAAAAAGAAAGTGAATAAAAGAAAAGAAAAAGAGAGAGAGAGAGAGAGAGAGAGAAAAAAAAAGAAAAAAGAGGGAATGAAGGGTTTCCGAAACACTTGAAAAAGGCACAAATAAAACAAGCCGGGAGGATGCATGTGGTAGAAGCAAAAACATGTTTGAAATGGTTAACTGCCTAAGAACATTGCATCCCCCAACGTGCAATTGCAATATATGTTAAAGCTCTAACGCTAACAAGTTTGTTGTTTGTCTAATTCCAAACAGTTAGTTGTTAAAGCATACTGGCACCATACCATTATCAAACAAGATCAAAAGGGCCTATACCAGAAAGTATGACTGGCTCAGAAAATAGTGTTGAGTCGGAAAAGACGGCACATCAGATGCTGAAGGAGGCGATGGCCAATATGGAAAAAATGAGATTGGAAATGAATGAACTGCAGCTAGCCATGGCTAAGGTGCAAAAGGGGCCCGAACCACCTGTCGCTCCTACTCCCCCAACGGGACACACGCCGGAATACCCTTCCCCCGGCCCTTCAACAAGCTTCCCAAGCTACCACTACTATCAGGGGAGAGATGCCTATGATCCCCAAGCTCCGCCACCCAATCAGAACCCTCCACCACCAAATGTTCCTGTCTTTGTGGCACCTCCCCCAGCCACATTACAAAGATCGTCTAGTGAACCACTGTTCCAAGTTCACGACACCCAATATTTTCCTCCTGAACCCACTTTTAAAGCTCCTGAGCCATACACATATACACCCCAATTTGGGATCCCAAAGGAAGCTAAGAAACCGGTTAAGAACACAGAACATGAGGAGGTGATTCGAAAGGTCAAAACCCTGGAACAATCCTTCAAGAACATGCATGGGTTAGGCCACCAGGTCAGCGTGGCCTACAAGGATCTATGCCCTTTCCCTGACGTCCAATTGTCGGCAGGGTTCAAGATGCCCAAGTTCGATTTATACAAAGGGCATGGCGATCCTGTGGCACATCTAGGGGGTTTTTGTAGCAAGATGAAAGGAGCTGGTGGCAAAGACGAGCTGTTAATAGCTTACTTTGGCCAAAGCCTAAGTGGGTCAGCACTAGAATGGTATACAAGACAAGATTCGAGTAGGTGGTACACCTGGGACGATCTAACACAGGCTTTCGCAGGTCACTTCCTGTACAACCTTGAGATAGTCCCTGACCGTCTCACATTGCTAAAGTTTGAGAAGAAGCCCGGGGAGAGCTTCCGGGAATTTGGGTTCCGGTGGAAAGAACAGGCAGCCAGAGTTGATCCTCCAATGAGGGAAAACGAAATGGTGGATTATTTTCTGCAAACTCTAGAGCCAACGTACTTTGGTCACTTGGTGACGTCAGTTGGCAAATCCTTCAATGAAGTAGTGAAAATGGGAGTTATGATAGAAGAGGGACTTAAGTCCAATAAGATCCTGAGTTACTCGGCAATCAAGGCAATGACTCAAGCCATTCAGAGCGGCACGGTAGGTGCGCTTGGAAAGAAAAAGAGAGAAGAGGTCGCGACAATAGAGGCAGGCAACTAGTCCAGATCGAGAGGTCCTTCCCCTCGCTACCAACCCAGACCCCATCACCCAAACTACCCTCACACTCCAAATTACCCTCCACAACCCTACTACCCGCCACAAGAACCACACTTCTCCGTACATCAAGTCCAGACATACACTCAGCCTCCGGCTCGCCCGCAATGGCACGCGCCGGCTCCACAAAATACATACCCACCCCCACAAAGCACCTATCCGCCGCCAAGGGCCTACAGGAACCCTCCAGGGGCAGGTTTCCGGTGAAATCAGGCTTTCAGAAATGAAAGAATACAGAGAACATTCACTGAGTTGGGAGAAACCTATACTGCCGTGTTCCACAAATTAAGGCAGTTAGGCTTGTTGAGTCATGTTGAGCCCAGATTGCCAAATCCCCTTCCCAAAAATATGGACCACTCGGTAAGCTGTGAGTATTGTTCGGGGGCTCCCGGATATGATACCGAGAAGTGTTGGAAGTTAAAACATGCTGTGCAAAATCTTATTGACACCAACAAGATTGAGGTTCAGACACCAGAGGCACCCAACATCAATCAGAACCCGTTGCCGGCACACCATGAAACCCACATGATCGAGCTACTGCACGAAGGAGGGGAGCTTAAAAGGCCCTCACAAACAGTAATGACGATCCGTGCCAGTGAAAATAGTTCGAAACAAAAACCGACCAGTGGAAAAGAAGTGGTGTAGTGTGTAGATGACAAGCCAGTTATGGTGATGGGGGAAGGGTCCAGCAAGGCGGATGTACAGTTTGTGGGGTTGAAAGCAAAAATCAATAATTGAATGACTACTCCTCTTCCTATCCGAAGGGAGTCTTGGTAGTGGGCTCTGATTTTCTTTCTTGTTGTCTGGATTATTCCAGGGTTGTAATCCAGATTTCTTTTTGTGCTCGCCAAAGTGTGAAACCTTGCTATCCCGTATTTTAATAAAGTGAAAGTTTTTTTTCTTCATTCCTTATTTTGTTTTAATTTTTCTTCTTCTTTTTCTCTTCTGAACAGTTCTCTTTATACTGGTTCTAATGACATGGCATGCACGATGGATCTTCAACCTAGTCTAAAAAATCAATCTGATTTCGAACTTATAGTATAAGATTGTGATAATGAGTCGGAATACGATGAGGATGAAGCCTTCGAAGAAATTAACAGAGAGTTGAGCCAATTTGAAGAGAAAAAAAACCCAACTCAAATGACACGGAAGTCGTCAATCTAGGGGATGCGGATGATATCAGGGAAGCTAAGATAAGCGTCCACATTGAACCAAACATCAGGGAAGAACTAATCAAAGCACTTATTGAATTCAAAAACATTTTGCATGGTCATACGACGACACGTCGGATTTAAGCACCAATCTAGTGGTTCACAAATTGCCCACTGACCCGGCATTTCCTCCCGTCAAGAAAAATTGAGGAAGTTCAAAACCGATATGAGTGTGAAGATTAAGGAAGAAGTAACTAAATAGCTGCATGCTAAGGTTATTCGGGTCGCTCCATATCCTGATTGGTTGGCTAATGTGGTGCCAGGGCCAAAAAAGATGGAAAAATCAAGGTGTGTATTGATTATCGCAATCTGAACAAAGCAAGCCCAATTGCGCTTTACGTTTAACAGATATCGAAGGGAAATGCATCGACATGACTATCAATTCTGACACAGTTAAGAGATATTATGTATGATTTCTTGTAATTGTAATTTTTGTTTGTTTGTACTTAGCATTTATCGGAGAATGAAGTGACGGAGATAATTCTTTCTTCTATCCAAACACTTTATGCTTTGCTTCCCCTTTTGAGCCTTATTTTTTTCTTTCATACCCCTCTTTTTGGAATCAATAATGAAAATGAAAGAAAAAGAGAAGAAAAAGAAAAATAATGATAATAAAGACAAAAGAAAAGTCACAAGAAAAACAAAGGAATTGGGAACTACGTTTGACCTGATTCCTCAAAAAAGGATACGTAGGCGCCTCACTGCTCGGTCATAGTGTAACAAAAAAAAATCCCCAAGCAAGAAAACTGGGGCAGAAGTTGTGTTTGTAATTTTGGGAAGAAAGTTCGATTCCAAGAGTTGTAATGTTTTACCCATCAAAATGATTTTGAACCCTCTTGATACCCCTTTTCTTTTTGACATACACAAAAACCCATATTGATGTCCAAAAAAGACCTCCCAATCAGTATCCGAGAAGTGCAAAGTCATGCAAATGGAAGTCGAGAATAACACTCTGATCCCCAGCAAAGAAGAAGATCATAAGCTGGAAATGAATTGATAGACGAAAGAATCCCCAACAGAGAGAGTCGTATCGGCAGCACTCCAATCCCCAGCTGAAAAATAAAATAAAATGAGAGAGTCTTATCGGTGAAAACCTTCACAAGCACCATAAGGCGACGAAAGATAAGAGAAATAAAACGAGAGAGTCTTATCAGTGAAAACCTTCACAGGCACCATAAGACGACGGGAGTGGAGAGAAACGAGAGAGTCTTATTAGTGAAAACCCCTCGAAGGGCACAATGAGGCGACAAGACAAGATTGGCGGAAAGGATCCGCATTTGCAAAGAGTTGAGTGCCAGTTTATCCCCAGCAACATGAGGCCGTCCGAAGGGTTGATTGATATAAATAAACTAGGTTGATTAATCCGGAATGCGCGACATGATCGTTGGGATCGGTTATATCATTCAGATAAGTTCTTTTCTTTCCTTTTCCCCAGCATTTGTTCAGAAAGACTTTTTCTTTTTCTATTTTTTTTTGAAATCATCACTTTTTCATTTCTTGGTTTAAAGACTTTACCTCCCCAGCAGGTTGTTTTTAAAAAAGGATTTTCAGATCTTACTACCAGTTGCCAAAATAATGCAAAGCAAAATGCGAATAGGACAGGCCAAAGATAAGGCGATAAAGCGAAAAGAAGTTGGTCGCAAGACCAAATGATGAATGGGTCTAGATCCCAAGAGGACCAAATTTCCAGGGGAAGTTGGAGAAAAACAGGAAAACAACAGTTGAGAAAATTGTGGACCTAATTCCAAGAGGGCTCCCAGCAGATCATCGAGATGTAGGGGCATCCCCGACAGATTTTCGACCAAGTTCCAAGAGGGTCGGACAACACAGAGTGGGGAAGGAAGAAAAGGAAAATTCATCCCCAGCAAAATAATCCCCAGCAAGTTTTGATAGCGTAATGAAACACAGAGCGAGAAGGGAGAAAGGGAAAAACCATCCCCAACAGGAGTGACACGACCACTCACCATGTTTTAAAACTAACAAATTTTCTTTGATTTGAAGCAGGAAAAAGAAATCTTATTAATGGCGAAAAAACATGCCACAAGGAAAAGCACCAAAACTGGGGCAGAAAATTTTCTGCCATTGTTGAAAATTTTCTCGGAGGAACGAGGAAATCAATTCAAGTTTTAAGAGATAGCAAGACAACACGATTTTAAGAAAAACAATCGGAGGTAAGATAATTTCAAGTTTTGAAGATGGGTCTATCCGCCCTCGAATAGGATATTTTGGGTTCATCCGCCCTCGAATAGGATATTATGGGTTCGTCCGCCCTCGAATAGGATATTTTGGGTTCCTCCGCCCTCGAATAGGATATTTTGGGTTCGTCTGCCCTTGAATAGGATATTTTGGGTTCGTCCGCCATCGAATAGGATATTTTGGGTTCGTCCACCCTCGAATAGGATATTTTGGGTTCGTCCACCCTCGAATAGGATATTTTGGGTTTGTCCGCCCTCGAATAGCATATTTTGGGTTCGTCCGCCCTCGAATAGGATATTTTGGATTCGTCCGCCCTTGAATAGGATATTTTGGGTTCGTCCGCCCTTGAATAGGATATTTTGGGTTCGTCCGCCCTCGAATAGGATATTTTGGGTTCGTCCGCCCTTGAATAGGATATTTTGGGTTCGTCCGCCCTCGAATAGGATATTTTGGGTTCATCCGCCCTCGAATAGGATTTTATGGTTCATCCGCCCTCGAATAGGATATCTCGGGTTCATCCGCCCTCGAATAGGATATTTCGGGTTCATCCGCCCTCGAATAGGATATTTCGGGTTCATCCGCCCTCGATTAGGATATTTTGGGTTCATCCGCCCTCGAATAGGATATTTCAGGTCTATCCACCCTCGAATAGGATATTGAATTTAATCCTTTCTCAAAAGGACATTAAATTTATTTGGACCCGAGTGGTCCTGCTTGTATAAACATTGCCAAAATATATATTTCATAAATCATTGCCAAATGCATTGTATTTTCAAAGTTGTTGAAGTCAGAAGCCCGCTTGTAGAACAGAGGAATACATTCAAGAACAAGTAAGAAGGCAGTAAAGCGGAGGGTTACGACAAATTACCCCCAACATAAATTGCACTGCAGAAATCAAAAGAAAGACTGCAAGTCAAGCCAGGAAGAAAAAGCACCCGAAGTAACACAAGCCGACAAGAAAGCAAGACAACAAGAGCAAGTCGGAAATAGAGAAGATTTTGTAACTCATAGTTTAGCCTAGCTTCTCGTTTTCTTTCAGCATGGTGTAATAAGGAGGTCAGTAAGTAGCGATAACAACATGCAACAGCAGTAACAGCAACATCACAGTCACATGGTAGTCCCAGCTACCAAAACTTCCCGAACTACATTAACCTGATTCCCTTTTAGCCAGGGATATGTAGGAAACCTTCGAAGCAAAGGTTCAGTTAAATATTTCAAAAAAATGCTTCACCCGGAGTAGTCCAACGGGCAAAAATCGCTTGTATCCGCTCACTTTATCTTTGCACGAAAACCCTTCGTGTTTTCGGACAAAGCGGGGCAGCTGTGAGCACGTGATTTTTGCCCTATATGAGAATTATTCCCAAAAAAATCAAAATAAAATAATTTTTCTTTGCGTGCAATTTTTGAGAATTTTCGTGGCATTTTGGATAATTATTTGTATTTTTGTCTGTGCATGTTTATTTCTTAAATTAATAAAAAATATAAAAATATGTCGCATTTGCATTTAATATTTAATTCTACAGTTAGGAGTAGTTAAGTTTGTTTTACAAAATAAAAAAATCATAAAAATATTTATTTTGCATTTTTAGCATTTAATGTCCAATCGTACAATTTTATGCTTAATTGGTATTTAATTATGTGTGATAATTGTTATTAGGAGTTAATTAGTATTTTTAGATAATTTTGGGTTTTATAATTTAATCTTAGAATTTTAGCTTTATTAATTAGAAAATTGAATAAATAGAAAAGAACAAAAATAGAAGAAAATCGGGTTGGGCCTTTTCTTCAATTTTTAACCACAAGCCCAAAGAACCAAACCCATACCGGGTCAACTCGACCCGGTCCGCCCCATAACCAAACCACCCGCCCAACCTCCTATCTTCACTTCATTTTCATTTTTCACAAACAAACCCTAAACCTAAACATCCCCCCTCCCCTCTCTTCTTCTCCAAACCAAGCACCCCAAGCTCCCAACCATGGCTGCCTCCTCTTCTCCTTCAACACACACGCACGTACACACACAGTCGTCGACCCCCTAGCCATGTCCACCTTCGATACCCAACACCCCCATCGCCCCAGCTTCGTCTTCGTCGTTGAGCTCGAGCTCCCATGGCTGCCATCTTCTTCGTCTTTTCCATGTCTAGCTCAAGCTCGACAATGGCTGCCCCTTCACCTTTATCTTCTCATCTCAAACGACCACCCAGCAGCATCATGAACGCCCAACTCCTCTAGGCGCGAAGCTCCAGCCATGAACGACCCCGCTGCCACTGCTTCGTCTTCGCCACCCAGCAGCACAATGAACACCCAGCTCCTCCAGGCACGAAGCTCCAGCCATGAACGACCACTGCCATCTCCAAGCTCCAGTCGCGAGCCCAGCATCATTCGTCACAGCAGCTCGTCGCTGCTTCACCTCCATGGCTACTCCAGCAGCGTCGCTGCTGCTACTCCGTCCAGCAAGTAGCACGCCACTGCTACGTTCAGCTGCTTCTTCATTGGTCGTCTTCATCGTCGAGTTATTTTGGTGCGATGATTGTTTCCGGGCAGATTTGTTTCCGTTCGAGTTCGTCGTTGTTCCAATCCGGTTAGTTGGTTTAAGTTTCATTTCTCTCCGTATTTTGTTTGATATTTTCGGATCCGAAATTAGTATAAGTTTGATTCTTTTCTTGTTCATTATTTTCACTTTGATTATTTCTTCAGTTTGTTTTTATTCATTTGTTCTTGTTTAGTTTTAATATAGAAATGTATTAGTCAATTGAATCCGTTACCTTGTTTGTAAAATTGTTAGATTTAGTTTGAGGTGCCACTGATTATTGAGTTTAGTGATTTGAATCTGTTTAGTTGTTCCGTTTAAGTTTAATTCGAATTTGAATAAATTTGTTTGTTATTGTTGTTGAATCTGAAAGTAGGTTTGTTGTTAGAAAATATTGTTTAGTCAAAATAATTCCAGTTGTTTCTTTGTTGTTCATCATTTAGTTTGAATTTGTTGATTGAATATGATTAAAAATTGGTTATAGTTGCTATATTTTGGTTAATTGATTTAGGTGAATTGGTTATAGCTGATGGGGGTAGAATGGTAATTTTACTAATTTCAGAGGGGTATTTTACTAATTAAAAATTTGAGCAATTATTTATTTTGAGTGCTCCGCCCACTAAGCATTAATAATATTAAAATAGTACATGGTGGGGGACAAGACATAATGTAGTGGGGGAATAATATAATTGTTTAAGGTAGGCATGGGGAACAAGATATAATGATGGGGATAATGTATTTGTTTAATCAGTAATGGGGAACAAGACATATAGTAGTGGGATTACGGGGCTCAAGAAAATGTGACCTTTTCTTTATTCGTTTAATTGTTTAAAGTGGTCTGTTTTTTTGGACATAAATAAGGGGAGTTTAGACAGAATTAAGGGGACTTCTGAAAAATCTTGGAGAGTCAGAGTTAGAGAGTTAAAAAAAATAGACTGGATTTGATCATCATAAATTCAGAGCTTAAGTTGAAAAGAAAACTGATTGGTCAGAACTTAAAAAACTCAGTCTTTGAGAATTAAAAACTGAAAGTAAAGCCTTTTTTTACTACTGAGAATCAGAATATTGTTACTGCTTTTGTGATTTGCATTTGGTACTACTGATTTTCAGATTGGTCTTCCTGGGTTTTCTTTTGGTTCTGGAGTGCTGTTTAATTGAATTCTTGGGTTTCAGCTTGGGTTTCTGATATTGTTTGCTGTTGGGTTATTCCTGAATCTGTTACTGGTTGTGGAATCATCTCTGTTGGTTTTAAAGTTTGTCCCTGGGTGTTCAATTTGCCACTGCTGTTGCTGACTGTTCTTGTTGCTTTGCTACTGCTGTTTTTTTTTTTACTTCTAATATCAGGTACATGGCTGTAATATTATCGATATTGTAAGCTGAAATGTGAAAGCATGAATACATATGAAGAATGGAACTTTGAAGCTTTAATTTAGCTTTTTCTTTGTTTCTTTTACTGATTGTATTTAGGCTATTTCATGTATTCTTATTCTATAAATTTCTGTCGCTTTGCATAACTAGGCATCTTGTAGTGATGTACTAAATAATACTCTGTTTTAGTTTGGTTATTAGGCAGTATATGTTTAAGCATGCTCATTACTGTCAAACTGTTTAATAATTGGAATAAGAGGAAAATAACATAAGTTGGTCTTTAGTGAATCGGCTTGGCAAAACTGGTTAGTTCACTAGCTATGAAGGTTTTAATATTGTCAACAGTAGATTAATCGTGAACATGTAGCTAAATTTAGTTAAGGCATGAATTTGAACTAATTTCGTGAATTAGGCATTAAGGCATGATTTGAGTTCAAACAAGACTAGATAACGTTTAAGTTTAATAAACTTTCGAATAAGTATTAGTGATTAAGGTTAATTCTAGTTTCAAATATTTGTAAATAATTAATTCCAATGGTTCAAGTCATCTAACAATGTGAGTTTAAACTAGTTATAGGATAATTAGTCTCTTCTGAATATATTATTTGTCGATTCTGTATTTTATTTATAATTTCAAGTTTTAGTAATATTCCTTTCCGTTAACATTTGTCTAAGTCTAACAATTAATATGTTACGCCCTTTTTCAAGCATGTAATCAATTAGGATTTTTCTCTTTTATGTTAGAGACGAATTTAATAAAAAAATATAGTCACTTTAGGATTATCCTTTAAAAATAAATAAAACGAGCCTCGCCAAATAAAATGCACAGGCTGCGGGGCCCTCAATAGATGTTAATAATTGCATAGATTTCGGGAGGGGCCATTTAGCGAATTTCGCGGCCCATCCCAAGATAGTAACGCGATAGTCTCTTTAGGCGCGTGTTTAATAATCTTACCTTCTTAAATTTGGGTGTGCATTTCATGCGACCCTAATCCAAATCCCAAAACATCGAATCAAATGTGTTCAGGATTGCGGGTGCATTTCATGTTACGCAATCCAAAGACATGTTTTAAACGATGTTCAATTTTCTTTAATAATTTGAATAAAAGCGGTTAAAAGTTAAAATTGGCACATAGGTTCACAATTGTATAAAAATCAGATAAACAAGCCGAATATGACAGTTTTGCGACCATGCTAGAACCACGGAACTCGGGAATGCCTAACACCTTCTCCTGGGTTAACAGAATTCCTTATCCGGATTTCTGGTTCGCGGACTGTAATACAGAGTCATTCTTTCCCTCGATTCGGGATTATAACCAGGTGACTTGGGACACCATAAATCTCCCAAGTGGCGACTCTGAATCTTAATAAATAAATCCCGTTTCGATTGTCCTTTGATTGGAAAAACTCCTTGAACCCTCTGCGCCCTCTCAGGCGTGGTTAAAAAGGAGGTGTGACAATATATATATATATAGAAAGTGAAGATTGTGATCTCCAAGAAAGAGAAATTAGTAACTGTAAAGTTATATTTGAAACAAATAAACAATAATAATAACATGATTGTGATCTTTAAACCAGAAAGGTTTATTGACACTAGACACACTTAGCTAGGGAAACTTGAGGGAGAGTGGTAATATATTATCCACTCTTGTTTAAACTTTAATCAAAGAGTCAAATATGTTAGTATGCTTCAATGGTTCGACTCTCCATTCTCTCGTTTAATTGTTACTAAGCTCTCCTTATAAAAATGAACGGAACAACCATCTGTGGTTTTCCAGATGGTTCTCCTCAGGCCTGGATGACGAAATCCGAGATTCCTCGTCGTCTGAGTCCTAACATCATAGGAGAATAGGTGGGAACGTTTATTTACAAAAATGAGAGCGCTAGAATACCAAGACTTTATGTAGGATGTGCATTGAAAGGTAAATTGTTTGTTCCAAACACCTGGTTGGATCATTACCCATATATCACAAACAAATCCTTCAACAACGGTCATGAGGGCAATGAAGTCATCAAGCAATACCAGTCTCACATTGCGATGATTGAAAGCGCGCCCAACATCTGGCCCTCCAATCTCTACAAACACTTCATTGCCAAAGTCAAATAAAAGAACACTACAATCATTAGAAGCACAACTCCCGCCGCCTAGCAGCCAATAATAAGTTCCATTTAAATAAGCAGTACCAAAGGCTTCTACACAGAATTCATGTATGAGATTTGTAGGTTCAAGGATTCTCCACGAATCTTTAGAACAAGAATAGACTGCTGCATACTGTCGAGGGATATTATGATTTCCGATGTCATCCCAGAAAGACCGAAACCAAACAACCTTGTAGTCATTAGTCATGGGGTCTAATCCGAACCCAAACTGACGGTCCATTTGTTTGAAAGATGGTTGAAGCTCGAAGTTGGCTGCAGGAAGGGGCCTCACTTCCCTGGTGGCAGGATTCCACAATGACAAGGAGATGTTGAATATGCTGCCATCGATTTCTCGCTCCAACAAAAATAAGCCATCCACAGAACCTAAAAGGTACGTCATACCTCTAAAGCCCTGGAGATAATCAGGTGGATTTTCAAGTACACTAGCATCTGAAACCGAAACAAAAGTGATCGGATGGGAATCATGTGGGGCACTATGTATCATAAATCAAGATTTGAGGGGATCTGCTCTTGCTGTTCCGATGCATGTGTTCTCTGATGAAGCTATGGCTCTTCATTATCTCGTACCATTTCTTGCAGACACATTTGAATCGCAACAAGGACTCCACTGGCAACCTGAGTAGAATATCCACCGCTAAATCCTCAGGGAAAGGCCGACCACCATTACCGCTAGTAGCCATAATAGTTTCGGCCTTTGGGTGCTGAGTGAGACAGAGAAAGAGGGAGAGAAGGGCAGATCGATCTGTTTTTTTGTTTTTGTTTTCTGCTAATAGGCAGAGGTTTAGATGGAGTGAGTTACCTATATTCCCCATTCTTTTAGGCATCACTAATTATATGATTTAATTACTACCATCAGATGGACTGCCTTATTATTCGATTTTTTTTTAATCATTAAACTCCTCATTTAGTATTCTTCTGGGTTTAGGAGAGGTCTTACTGTTCAATTATATTTTTCTACCTTTTCCTTCTGAATGAGTATTAGTTTCATTGTATGTGTGTTATATGTGTTCCAATATCATGATTAAATATTAAATACTAACATGAATATATATTTAATAATATACTAGTTTCTCCACAGTCATGTAGTATACGGTTATGTAAGATAATAGCAATATTATAAAAATAAATCTATGAGTAAATAATTACACATAAAAGATTAAAGTACAAATTTTTATGAATGAAAGTGCAAAATTTCATAAAATAAGGAAGCTTAGAGAACATATTAATATTTATTATCAGTGAGTATTTGAAAATTAAACCTTGTTTGTGACCGTCACCTTTATCAACACTGTGGCAGTTTGATTTATTGCAATAAAATATTTCTCACAAAAATCTTATGATTCTTTCCTGTATGAAACTTACCCAAATTAGCAAGATTGGACACTTCAAAGTTGAGAATATTTTAATTTTATGAAAAATAAGTCAAGAACTAATTTCTGACAAATCAGAAGTACTAAGTAGCATCACATACATCGAAAGCAGTTAATTATCAAAGTGTAGGGAGTAATTAGTCATATTTTGAAAGGAGCATGGATCAATAGAGTTTGTTGAGTTATGTCATACATCGGTTGGTTATAGGTATTTTGGTCTCCTTATATGGTCTTGGACAGTCCACACTTCATAAGCTAGCTTTTGGGGTTGAGTTAGGCCCAAAGTCCATTCTTATCAGAGTTAGATTATGCCTTTTAAACTATTTTAAAAGTATGAACCATTTACCACAAATAGGCTCATACTCTTTTTTAATTTTCTAATGAACATACTGTCACACCTCCTTTTTACATACCCGCGTGGGTACAAGGGAGTTTTTTCCAATTAAAGGACAATCGAAATGGGATTGATTTATTTATTTCAGAGTCGCCACTTGGGAGATTTAGGGTGTCCCAAGTCACCAATTTTAATCCCGAATCGAGGAAAAGAATGACTCTATATTATAGTCTGCGTACCAGAAATCCGGATAAGGAATTCTGTTAATCCGGGAGAAGGTGTTAGGCATTCCCGAGTTCCGTGGTTCTAGCATGGTCGCTCAACTGTTATATTCGGCTTGATTATCTGATTTTATACAAATGTGAACTTATGTGCCAATTTTATCTTTTAACCACTTTTATCATTCACTATTTATTTTATAGGACTTGCAATGTCGTGAAAACATATCTCGAACCACGTTACAACAATACACCCGTGGTTATTGACATATCTCGACTCAGTTGAGATTTGGATTTGGGTCACATAAATGTGCACCCGAATTAAGGAGAATAAATTATTAAGACGCGCCTAAAGCAACTAACGTATTGTTATTTTGGGGAAGGCCGTAAAATTTACTAAACGGCCCGTCCCGAATTCTAAGTATTTTAATATATGTGCATTTAGAGGGCCCCGCAGATTCTACAATTTTTTGTTTGTCGAGGCTCGTCTCATTTTATTATTAAAAGGAATTTACAACGTCATGGAAATGCATCTCGGGCCACGCCACAATCAATGTGCCCGTGACTAGAGACATATTTCGACTCCGTTGAGATTTGGATTTGGGTCACATAAATGTGCACCCGAGTTTAGGGAGATAATATTATTAAAGGCGCGCCTAAAGCAACTAGCGCATTATTATTTTGGGTAGGGCCGTGAAATTTGCTAAACGGCCCGTCCTGGAAACTGAATGCTTTGATATATACATTTAACGAGGGCCCCGCAGCTTGTGCGTTTTTATTTCATTTGTCGAGGCTCATCTCGTCTTTATTTTAAAAGGATATCCTATAGCAACTACGTTTCTTGTCGCGTTTATCTCTACTAATTGAAAGCAGAGATAGTCCTAGTTAATTATATGCCTGCAGGTCATTTATAGCAGGATTCAGAATGCTTAAAAAATCAGAAACAAGGCTGCGCCCCACGGACAAGCGATCGAATCTCATGGGCTCAAGCCCAGTTTGTGCGGGATTGGCCAGGCTTGGGCCACTAATTTTCCGACCAGGCCTGCTTGGTCCGTTTAAACTTGGGCTCGACCTTTATGAGGTTGAGACCGTAAACTTATGTTCTTTGTTCTAAAGGTGTGGCTTATAAATAATTATAATAAAGCAGTTTATCAAAAGGAGATGAACTTAACTAGTAATGGATAGTTTCATGCTTGGCATGTATTAAAGAATATGTTACACAATTAAACTAAGTCTAGGATACAACCTACTGCATTGGGAATATTTTTACCTAACAGCATACATATACAAACTAACATTCAATCACCATACATTGATATCTACTAGGCGTGCAAGCTACCTTTGGTATCCAAACAAAATGTAAACTATTATACATTACATGATATTCAATATAACAGTCTATGTACAAAAACATCTTCAGATCTTCTCTTTGTATTCATGCTTAACTTTCAAGTTACATTGATACTGTTAATCGTGTACCTGGTATAGCAAAGCAAAAGAAGAAGGGGAATGATCAGCTGAGCAGTATACAGCAAACAATCAGCAGCAGATAAACAGCAACAACACAGTAACAAACAACCAGCCACAATGACGAAGTTCACAAGTGGTCGAGCAAAAAAACAAGCAGTCCCAGAAACAGAATGATGAAACAAACAGAAAGCCAGAGTACTCAATGTAACAGCACCAGCAATTCGACCAACACAAACAGCTCGGCAAATAACCCACAAACAATTAGCAAAGACAGCTTGGCCAACTGGAACTCCTAAGCAGTTTTCAGACAGTGTTTGGTTACAATATTCTGAAAATTTCTTTATGTTTCTTTTTTTTTTCTGAAGACTAAAAAGTCCAGCCCCTTTTATGTTCTAAAACAGCTTATTTATAAGCCAAACCCCCAGGCCAGTCCAACTGTCTTTACTCCTGCAAGTCGCAGTCTGCCCATACCCCTTAGCTTCCCATGCCTAAAGGCATTTTCTTGGAATCCTTAATCAGCCCCTCATGCTCTGTCTCATTACTCTAATCAAGGGTTATGGGCTTAGTTAAGTATTCATTTAATTCTCATGCTCTTGTGTTTTGTTCCCCATTAATAGTATTTTAATTGACACTTGACATCTTCTTTCAATCCTGAACACTTAGTCAGATTTTCCAGTTCGAATCCCCCCTCCCACAGCTAACAAACCAAACTATAATCAGTCCAAACAAAACCTTCACAAAAACTAGCCAGTAACTGGATGTGAAACTAACCTAAATCAGCCAGTTAGGTCGTTTGTTATTTAATACTGTGAAACTAACGTCAAACATGTGACGAGTCGACTTTGCGAATTATAACGTATACTAATTAGTCGCTAATCAACTAAACTTAAAACAGAAACAAACTGAGCGTTTTAGGCCTTTTCCGGACAACAATGGAACTTTACAAACTTATTTATTTGACGACGTTACTCAGGTCGGCTATACGAACTATCATACATAACAATTAAACGACTAACAACATAGACTAAACATGGTACCAATTTATTTCAAAACTCGGGACATTCAATTATGCAGTTTATGAAACTTAACTAACCGACAATATCAATCGAAGCGACTAAACATCTTATAACACTCAACTAACATTCAAGAAAAGAAATCGACCAAACAAAAGGGTCTTTGAAGACGGACAGAGAATAATTAAAAACAAACTAAACAGAACCATAAACATATGCATAACACTTAAACAAAAGCAAGAAAAGACGATTACATCGGAACTTACCTCAAACAAAAACAGGTTTGGTTTTTTAGGGTTCTTGAACTCAGATTTGGGATTTGACAAGTTCTGTTTGTATTTGACCGGGACCAAAGCTAGTTAAGGCCTGAGGGACGTTAGGGGAGTGACCAGGGTGAATATGGGGTGGTTTGGTGTAGATCTAGGTTTGGTCTCGGATCTTCGAATGAAGATTCTAGACGTTCGGGGAAGATTCGAGGCAAGTTGAGTGTGGATTTGGAGAGGGGGGGTCGTGGTGGTTCAGGGGTGTAACTATGGTAGCCACCGGCATCCTGGCCGCCGGACTTATGCTGAAAGGGCACCAGGGCGGCTGCTAGGGTTTCAGGGGTTTGGGGGTCCCTTCTGAGAGAGACGAAGGAACGGGGGGTGGGTGTTTGGATAGGGGGGCGGGGTAAAAGGGTTAAGTTTATATATGCTTTGAGGGTATAGATCCTGGCCGTTGGATCAAGTGAGATTTATGGCCAGGATCTATTCTCTTAGGAAGGACGAGGTCGTTTAGGCGTGTGGTGGGTTGGACCGGGTAAGGAAATGGGTCGGACCAGATTAACGGGTTTAGGGGATGTGATCCTGGCCGTTGATTCGTTTGAGATCAACGGCCCAGCTTAGACGGGACAGAAACGACGCCGTTTGGACCGTGTCCGGGCAGCCTGTGTTTGGGCTGGATCGGTGTCCTGGACTTGGGCCTATTTTTTGTTTCATTTTTGGCCCAAAACGATTTTCAGCACTCTTTCTTTTGTTTTCTAGTTTTAAACTAAATGAACCAAAATAAAAATAAATAACTAAAAAACAATGAAATTAAAACAACCAATATTGTAACACTTTAACATAATTATCACACACATATGGAAATATTTAAGTAGGTTAAATCCCAACCTAGAATAAAAGATGCATATATATTTTTTGAATTTTCTTTTAATGACCGAATTATGGTTTAATTACACATGACATACATATTTTGTATTTTGTTTGATAAGATTAAACGAAAAATGGACAGAACCACAAATGACTACCAACACGTGTCACGTGAAAATCGAAAAATTGTACAACGAGGCCATTTGCCATTATTTTTGATTTCTTTTTGGAGTGATTGTCCGTGAAGCAAATATCACGTGCCTACAGCTGCCCCTCTTTGCCCGAAGACACAAAGGGTTTTCGCGCAAAGATAAAGCGAGCGATTTTTGCTCGTCCGAGTACTCCGTGTGAAGCATTTTTTGAAAAAAAAATAAAAATTGACCGAACCTTTGCTTCCGAGGTTTCCTACATATCCTGGGCTGAACAGGAATCAAGTCAATGTAGTTCGGGAAGTTTTGGTAGCTGGGACTACCGTGTGACTGTAGTGCTTGCCGATATCGTGTGTTGTTACGTGTTGCTGTATGCCGTTATTGCTTACCGATCCCCTCGTTACATTGTGCTTGAAACGAAAACAAGAAGCTAGGCTAGCTTATGGATCATAAGATACCACCTATCTTCAACTTGTTCTTGTCGCCTTGCTTTCTTGTCGGCTTGCGTTTTCCTCCGATGCTTTTATTTTGTGAACTTGAGGGATGGTATGGGCCTTTTGCTCCTCTGAGTACCAGCTTTCATCATTTTGCTTGATCCGCTTGGGACATGGCTTCTTCATCAAGCCTTTCAATGGTTCCTTCGGCGGTATGGCTCTCTTCATCAGATTTGCCACGCTGGGCATGACTCAATGTTCACAAGCTGCTTCTTTCAAAACGCTTCCTTACGCGTCCTTTTGACTCGTGTGCCTGAGTTTGCCGCCTTCTGCTTTCCGGTGCTGGGGATTTTTATTGTTTCCTGCTGGATATTCCTGTTGTAACCCTCTACCTTCCGGTGGGGTTACTGCTCTCAAAACCTGAAATATTTGAACTAAAACATAAAATATTCCTCTCGTTATACAGGTGGGCGCTTATTTAAATTAAGACATGAAATTTATTCCTCTCGTTATACAGGTGGGCGCCTATTTAAACTAAGACTGAAAATTATTCCTCTCGTTATACAGGTGGGCGCCTATTTAAACTAAGACTGAAAATTATTCCTCTCGTTATACAGGTGGGCGCCTATTTAAACTAAGACTGAAAATTATTCCTCTCGTTATACAGGTGGGCGCCTATTTAAACTAAGACTGAAAATTATTCCTCTCGTTATACAGGTGGGCGCCTATTTAAACTAAGACTGAAAATTATTCCTCTCGTTATACAGGTGGGCGCCTATTTAAACTAAGACTGAAAATTATTCCTCTCGTTATACAGGTGGGCGCCTATTTAAACTAAGACTGAAAATTATTCCTCTCGTTATACAGGTGGGCGCCTATTTAAACTAAGACTGAAAATTATTCCTCTCGTTATACAGGTGGGCGCCTATTTAAACTAAGACTGAAAAATATTCCTCTCGTTATACAGGTGGGCGCCTATTTAAACTAAGACTGAAAAATATTCCTCTCGTTATACAGGTGGGCGCCTATTTAAACTAAGACTGAAAATTATTCCTCTCGTTATACAGGTGGGCGCCTATTTAAACTAAGACTGAAAAATATTCCTCTCGTTATACAGGTGGGCGCCTATTTAAACTAAGACTGAAAATTATTCCTCTCGTTATACAGGTGGGCGCCTATTTAAACTAAGACTGAAAAATATTCCTCTCGTTATACAGGTGGGCGCCTATTTAAACTAAGACTGAAAATTATTCCTCTCGTTATACAGGTGGGCGCCTATTTAAACTAAGACTGAAAAATATTCCTCTCGTTATACAGGTGGGCGCCTATTTAAACTAAGACTGAAAAATATTCCTCTCGTTATACAGGTGGGCGCCTATTTAAACTAAGACTGAAAATTATTCTTCTCGTTATACAGGTGGGCGCCTATTTAAACTAAGACTGAAAAATATTCCTCTCGTTATACAGATGGGCGTCTATTTAAACTAAGACTGAAAATTATTCCTCTCGTTATACAGGTGGGCGCCTATTTAAACTAAGACTGAAAATTATTCCTCTCGTTATACAGGTGGGCGCCTATTTAAACTAAGACTGAAAATTATTCCTCTCGTTATACAGGTGGGCGCCTATTTAAACTAAGACTAAAAATTATTCCTCTCGTTATACAGGTGGGCGCCTATTTAAACTAAGACTGGAAATTATTCCTCTCATTATACAGGTGGGCGCCTATTTAAACTAAGACATATTTGATTTTGCTTTCTCGTTCCTCCGAGAAAATATTTGGTCATGGCAGAAAATTTTCTGCCCCGGTTTTGGTGACCTTTCTAGTATCGCGTCCGTCTGCCATGTCAACCTTTATTTCCCGGTTGGTGGACGACGCTGCTTGCTGGGGGTGGTTTTCCCTTTGTCCCCTTTTCTGCTTTCTCTTTTCAAGACATGCTGTGGGAGTCTGCTTTTAGTCCCGAAACTACTCCCTTTAGGGGTTTACTTCCTCCCGGAACTGCAAGGCATAGAATTGCATTGCCCGGGGATATCTCGCACCGGATTGATTTCCCTTTCTTTTGGCGTCTGACCACTTCGGATTCGGGTCCGGGATTTATCAACATTCTGTGGGGAAACCTCTTCGGAACTTGGTCCACAAGTCCTTCACCCGTGCCTTTTGTCTTATTGCCTCGGCTCTTGGCCTACCCTTTTCGTATTTTGCTTTCGTACCCCTTCGGCCTCTGGTAGTAAACTTTGAAAAATCTTTTTCAAAACGAATTCTTAGAAAGAAAAATGAAAAAGATAGAAAAGGAGGAAAATCTTTCTGAACCAATACTTGGTGGAAAAAAAGGAAAAGAGAAGAACTTATCTGGATAACATGACTGGTCCTTGTGATCATGACGTGCACCATAGATTGCCGACCCAGTCTATTTGTATCAATCAACTTGCCAGATGACCTTACTTGCTGGGGATAAATGGGCGTCCATTTCTTTGTGAACGTGGATCCCTTTTGTTGATCTGTCTCGTCGCCTCATAGTGCCCTTCGAGGGGTTTTCACTAATGAGACTCTCTCTTTTCTCTCAGCTCCCGGTGCCTTATGGTGCCTGTGAAGGTTTTCACCAATAAGACTCTCTCGTTTTATATCCCTCATCTTTTGTCGCCTTGTGGTGCCTGCGAAGGTTTTCACTGCCAAGACTCTCTTATTTTATTATATATTTTTTCAACGGAGGATTGGAGTGCTGTCGATATGACCCTCTCTTCTGGAGATCAATTCATTTCCCGTTTTATGTTCCTCTTCTTTGCCGGGGATTAGTGCATTACTCTCGGCTTTATTTGCCTGACTTGGCACCTCTTGGATATTAATCGGGAGGTCTTTTGGGCGTCGATGTTGGTTTCGGTGTGGGGCTAAAAGAGAGGCTAACAAAATGAAATAACTTGATGGGTGATACGCTACAACTTTTGGAATCAAACCTTTGTTGGAACCTTAAAACATAACCTCTGCCCCAGTTTTCTTGTTTGGGGGATTTTACTTTTTACACTACGTTGGGCTATGTGCGTTATGCACACTGTGCCTATTATGCACGCTAGGGATATTATGCATACTATGACCGAGCCGTGAGGCGCCTACGTATCCTCTTTGAGGAATCAGGTCAAACGTAGTTCCCAGTTTCCTCTTTTTCATTTGACTTTTTTCTTTTTGCTTTTGTTATCATTTTTCTTTTTGTTTAGTTGTTTTCTTTTCTTTCTTTCTCTCCCTTTTATGTTTTTTTTTCCACTTTCTCTTAAAATTTTTCTCTTCTTCTTCTTTCTCTTTTCATATCTTTTCCGTTTAGTGATTCCAAAAGAGGGGTATGAAAGGATAACTTAAGGCTCAAAAAGGGGAAACGAGGGTAAAAAGTGTTTGGATAGAAGAAAGAATTGCCTCCGTCATTTCATTATCCAATAAGCACCAAGTACAAACAAACGAACCAATAATTGCCATAGTCAAAGAAATTACGCATAATATCTCTTGACTGCATCCGAATTGATAGCCATGTCAACACATCTTTCCTCGATATCCGTCAAACACAAAGCTCCATTGGATAATACTCTGGTTACGATATAAGGCCCTTGCCAAATTGGGGCGAACTTGCCTTTTACCTCGACCTGGTGTGGGAGGATCTTCTTCAATACCTGCTGCCCTATCTCAAACTTCCTGGGGCGTACCTTCTTATTATATGTTCTCGCCATTATTTTCTGATACAGCTGACCATGGCACACTGCTGCCAATCTTTTCTCATCTATCAAGCTCAACTGTTCCAATCGAGCTTTGACCCATTCATCATCATCAATCTCGGCTTCAGCGACAATCCGAAGGGACGGAATTTCGACCTCTGCCGGTATTACGGCCTCAGTTCCGTACACCAACAAATAAGGAGTTGTACCTATGGAAGTCCGGACGGTAGTGCGGTAACCCAACAAAGCAAAGGGTAATCTCTCGTGCCATTGTCTGGACCCTTCCACCATCTTTCGCAGTATTTTCTTGATGTTCTTATTGGCTGCTTCGACCGCTCCATTCGCCTTGGGACGATATGGGGTGGAATTGCGGTGTGTAATCTTGAATTGTTGGCATACCTCTCTCATCAGGCTGCTGTTAAGATTCGCACCGTTATCCGTGATGATTACTTTTGGGATCCCAAATCTGCAGATGATATGGGAGTGCACAAAATTCACCACCGCCTTTTTAGTTACCGACTTGAAGGTTTTAGCCTCAACCCATTTGGTGAAGTAGTCAATGGTTACTAGAATGAACCTATGACCGTTGGATGCTGCTGGCTCGATAGGTCCAATAACATCCATGCCCCATGCAACAAACGGCCAGGGTGCTGACATCGTATGTAACTCTGTTGGCGGAGAATGAATCATATCTCCATGTATCTGGCACTGATGGCATTTCCTCACGAAAGTGATACAGTCGTGTTCTATGGTGAGCCAATAATACCCTGCCCTAAGGATCTTCCTTGCCACATATCCGCTCATATGTGGCCCGCAAACTCCAGCATGTACCTCTGCCATGACCGTCGTGGCATGACCGGCATCTATACATCTCAACAATCCCAAATCCGGGGTTCTTTTGTACAAAACTCCTCCGCTGAGGAAGAAACCATTCGACAAACGCCGAAGGGCTCTTTTTTGGTCTCCAGTGGCCTGTTCTGGATATATTCCCATTCTAAGGTATTCCTTGATATCATGAAACCAAGGCCCGCCATCTGCTTCCTCTTCTACGGCGTTGCAATAAGCGTGCTGATCACGGACCTGGATGTGCAGAGGATCAACATACATTTTGTCAGGGTGGTGCAGCATTGATGCTAAGGTGGCCAATGCATCCACAACCTCGTTATGAATTCTCGGGATATGTTTGAACTTCACCGACCGAAATCGCTTGCTCAGATCGTGCAAGCATTGTCGATATGGTATGAGTTTTAGATCTCGCGTTTCCCATTCACCCTGTATTTGATGTACCAAGAGGTCCGAGTCTCCCAAGACCAAGACGTCTTGGACATCCATGTCCGCATCCAATCGCAGACCCAAAATGCAAGCTTCATACTCGGCCATATTGTTGGTGCAATAGAAGCGTAGTTGAGCCGTAACAGGATAATGGCGTCCTGTTTCAGAAATGAGTACTGCTCCTATTCCAACCCCTTTCGCGTTTGCAGCTCCATCGAAGAAAAGCTTCCAACCCGGTTCCTCGGGTAACTCCAGCTCGTTTGTATGCATTACCTCTTCGTCGGGAAAATACGTTCTTAAAGGCTCGTATTTTTCATCAACGGGATTCTCTGCCAAATGGTCGGCCAGCGCCTGGGCTTTCATGGCCGTCCTAGTCACATAGACAATATCAAACTCTGTGAGCAGAATTTGCCATTTTGCCAACCTCCCTGTGGGCATAGGTTTCTGAAAGATATACTTCAATGGGTCCAAACGGGATATGAGATAAGTAGTATACGAGGACAGGTAGTGTTTCAACTTCTGAGCTACCCAGTTAGGGCGCAACATGTTTTCTCGAGTTGAGTGTACTTGACTTCATATACTGTGAATTTCTTGCTAAGATAGTAGATGGCCTGCTCCTTCCTTCCTGTGTCATCATGTTGCCCCAGTACACAACCAAATGAATTTTTCAGGACCGTCAGATAAAGAATTAAGGGCTTCCCTGGCTTAGGCGGGACCAATACGGGTGGATTAGACAGATACCCTTTGATTTGGTCGAAAGCCTCTTGACACACTGTCATCCAACTTACCGCAGCATCCTTTCTCAGTAGCCGAAATATGGGTTCACAAGTTGCTGTGAGTTGAGCGATGAACCTGCTGATGTAATTGAATCTACCCAGCAAACTCATTACCTCTGTTTTGTTCTTTGGCGGTGGCAAATCTCGGATGGATTCGATCTTGGATGGGTCTAACTCAACCCCCCGTCGACTGACGATGAATCCTGACAGCTTTCCTGATGGAACCCCGAATGCGCATTTGGCCGGGTTAAGCTTGATGTCATACCTTCGGAGTCTTTGGAAGAATCTCCTTAGGTCTGTTACATGGTCCTCCTAACGCCAAGACTTTATGATCACATCATCGACGTACACCTCAATTTCTTTGTGTATCATGTCATGAAACACAGCAGTCATTGCTCACATGTACGTTGCCCCGACATTCTTCAGTCCGAACGGCATTACCTGATAGCAGTATATTCCCCATGGCGTAATAAAAGCTGTTTTTTCCGCATCTTCTTCGTCCATTAGGATCTGATGATAACCCGCATAACAATCCACGAAGGATCCAATCTCGCGGCCAGCGCAATTATCGATTAATATATGGATGTTGGGCAATGGAAAATTGTCCTTGGGACTTGCTTTGTTGAGGTTGCGGTAATCGACGCACACCCTGATTTTCCCATCCTTCTTTGGAACTGGTACCACATTGGCCAACCACTCGGGATATCGAGTGACCCGAATGACCTTCGCCTGCAACTGTTTAATCACCTCTTCTTTGATCTTTACACTCATTTCTGTTTTAAATTTCCTTAACTTTTGCTTGACCGGAGGGTATGCCGGGTCAGTGGGCAATTTGTGAACCACTAAATTGGTGCTTAATCCCGGCATATCGTCATATGACCATGCAAAAACATCTTTGAATTCCATGAGGATTTTGATCAATTCTTTCCTGACATTCGGCTCAATATGGATGCTGATTTTGGTTTCTCGGACATTATCAGCGTCTCCTAGATTCACAGCCTCAGTGTCATTTAGGTTAGGTTTGGGTTTTTCTTCAAATTGGCACAGTTCTCGGTTTATCTCTTCGAAGGCTTTATCTGCGTCATATTCAGATTCATCGTCTCAAACGACCTCTTGTGTCATTAAGTCGGGTTCAGATTGATTTATTAGACTAGGTCGAAGATCCGCTGTGCATGCCATGTCGTTAGAACCAGTAAAAAGAGAACTGTTCAGAAAGAAAAAGAACAAAACAAAATTAAAATGGGACAGAAGAAGAGAAACTTTATTAAACTTGCGGGATAAAAGGGTTCACACTTTTTACAAAACAAGAGTCAAATTTGGATTACACCCTGGAATAATCCGAACAAAACAAAACAAACAAAACATAAATCAAAGCCTACTACCAAGACTCCCCTCGGACAGGGAGAGGAGTAACCGTCCAATTTTTGGTTTTGGCCTCAGGCCCCACAAACTGTATCTCTGCGCGGCTGGAACTTTCTCCAACTTCTACCATACTGATATTAGCGAATAGCCTCTCGAAACTCTGGTTCAGGTCTCCATCCATACCAATCAATGGTCCTAGAATCTTTGGGACCGGTGACCCTTTGGCGCTTGCTCTGACAAAAGATCTTGAGAGACGTGGCACGGGTTTGGGAAGATACCAGACTTTCTTCTTCATTTTCCGTGCTTGCTTTACATCTGTTGTGGTTGGTTTGAACCCCAATCCGAAAGTTTCCAGATTTTTAGGCAGGGAAACAGGTTAGACAATCCCCTGAAGCTCGACTCCCAGGCCCTTTCCCGGCACAAATCCATTACCCAGCATTTCCGAAACCATCATGACTGTCGCGGCAGCTACCCTAGGGTGCGGGATGATTTCTCCTTCAGAAATTTTGTTTGCCGACACTGTATCGAAAATCTGGTAGACCTAGGGACCTTTGTCATCATCGGTCTCTATGAAAGGTATAATGGCGCCACCCATGGTGCACGCCGTGTAGCACGACCTCTTGTCTTTTCCCACTCGAACTTCACCATCTGATGTAGGGTGGAGGGCACTGCTTTGGCTGCATGAATCCATGGTCGTCCTAACAGAAGGTTATAAGATACTGTGGCGTCTAGCACCTGGAACTCCATGGTGAACAGGACTGGACCGATGGTTAATTCAAGTACAATATCCCCTACAGTGGCTGTTCCATTTCCGTCAAATCCTCGAACACAGATGCTATTCTTGCGGATTTTTCTGTGGTCGATCTTTAACTGGCTCAGAGTGGATAATGGGCAGATATTGGCACTCGAACCGTTATCCACCAATACCCGAGTAACTACCGAGTTTTCACATTTGACAATTAAGTAGAGAGCTTTATTATGCTCTGTACCTTCCATCGGCAGGTCATCATCTGAGAATGTTACCCTGTTCTCCTCGAAAATCTTGTTGGCAATGGTTTCCATGTGGTTTACAGAAATCTCGTTGGGCACATGAGCTTCGTTCAATATCTTCATCAAGGCCCGACGATGCTCCTCAGAATGGATCAATAATGATAGCAGCGAGATCTGGGCCGGTGTTTTCCTCAACTGTTCGACCGTGGAGTAGTCCTGCACTTTCATCTTTCTCAGGAATTCCTCAGCCTCTTCTTCGGATACAGGTTTCTTGGTTGCAGCTGGGTTGGTTTTCCTTAACTCCACCGGAGCAAAACACCGACCTGATCGAGTCAGCCCTTGCGCTTCGCAACTAACTTCCTCCACCTGTTTTCCTTTGTACATCACTACCGCCTTCTCGTATTTCCAAGGCACAGCCTTGCTATCAATCATTGTCAGCTGGACTACGGGCTTTATGGTGACCAGTTCTCTGCATACCCCCCTTAGCACAATTGCGGGTGTGGGCGGAGTCCCCAACTTGTTTGGCTCCGGTTTGCTTGTTTTGGCGGACGGGCTCTTTCCCAATATTACTACTGGCTTGACGCCTTCTCCCTGCGACTGTACCCCTACTCCTCCACTGGTCGATCCTCCTCTCGGAGCGGCCTGGATCATCATCACTGTTTGCGAGGGCTTTCTCAACTCTCCTCCCTCATACACCAACTCGATCATGTGTGTCTCGTGGTGCGCTGGCGGTGGATTCTGATTGATGTTAGGTGCCTCCGGTGTCTGGACCTCGATTTTGTTAGTATCAATGAGGTCTTGTATTGCCTGCTTCAGTCTCCAACATTTTTCAGTTTCATGCCCCAGCATCCCTGAGCAATATTCACAGCTTATCGTTCTGTTCACATTTTGAGGCGGGGGGTTTTGCTCTCTGGGTTCGACAGGACTTACCAAACCCAACCGTCTCAATTTGTGGAATATGGCGGTATAGGACTCTCCCAACTCAGTAAAGGCTCTATGTTTCTGTAGCCTATCATTTTTAGCAGCTTGACTCCCTCGAAAACCTGTCCCTGGAGGGTTCCTGTATGCTCTGTGTGGAGGGTAGGTATTTTGTGGTGGTGGGTAGGTATTATGTGGAGCTGGGTATGTATTGTGGGGAGCCGGCGCACGCCATTATGGGCGAACCGGAGGTTGGGTGTATGTCTGGGCTTGATGGACGGTGAAATGCGGTTCTTGGGGTGGATAGTAGTGATGCGGTGGGTTGTATGGGTAGTTTGTCCTATGAGGTCTGGGTTGGTTGTAGTGTGACCTGCCGGATCCGGACCAACTGCCTGCCTCGATCGTGGCAACTTCTTCTTTCTTTCTTCTCAGCGCACCTCCCGTGCTGTTTTGAATAGCCTGGGTCGTTGCCTTGAGTGCCGAGTAGTTCAGGATTTTGTCAGACCTCAGACCCTCCTCTATCATGACCCCTATCTTGACCACCTCGTTGAAGGATTTTCCAACCGTTGTCACCAAGTGACCAAAGTAGGTTGGATCCAATGTTTGTAAGAAATAGTCCACCATCTCTCCCTCTCTCATGGGAGGATCGACTCTGGCCGCTTGCTCTCTCCAGCGGAACCCGAACTCGCGAAAGCTTTCCCCGGGTTTCTTCCCAGTTCTCAATAATGTGAGACGGTCAGGGACTATCTCGAGATTGTACTGGAAATGACCTGCGAAAGCCTGCACCAGATCATCCCAAGTGTACCACCTACTGGAATCCTGCCTGGTATACCATTCTAGTGCAGATCCGCTCAGACTTTGGCCGAAATAAGCTATTAGCAGCTCGTCTTTGCCGCCGGCCCCTCTCATTTTGCTACAGAATCCCCGCAAATATGCCATGGGATCACCGTGCCCTTCATATAAATCAAACTTAGGCATCTTGAACCCAGCCGGGAGTCGGACGTCCGGGAAAGGGCATAGATCTTTGTAATCCACGCTGACTTGATTGCCCAATCCGTGCAGGTTCCTGAAGGACTGCTCCAGGCTTTTGAACTTTCTCAATACCTCATCCTGTTCAGGGGCTTTAACCGGCTTTTCAATCTCTGCCGGTACCTCAAAGTGCGGATTGTAGGCCTGTGGTTCGGGGGCATGGAATGTAGGCTCAGGGGGTAGTACTGCGTATCGTGGGCCTGAAACAATGGCTCACTGGTCGTTCTTTGCAAGGTGGCTGATGTGGGTCCCACAAAAGTGGGAATATTTGGCGTTGGGAAAGGTTGATGGGGTGGTGGAGCTTGGGAATCATGAGGGCTTCTTTCTTGATGATAACGGGGATTTGGGAGGCTTGTGGAAGGGCCGGAGTGAGGGTATTCCGGCATGTGCCCTAGTGGCTCAGGGCTCTTTTGTGCTTTGGCTAGGGCTAGCTGCATTGCATTAATCTCTAGTCCCATCCTTTCAATCTTTTCCATCGCTTCTTTTAACAACTAGCTCATCGGCCTTTCTTCCTCATTACTATTCTCTGAAGTAGTCATGCTTGTTGCAACCGGTCCTTTGGATCTGGTTTGGTAAGAATGTGTTGCCAGAGTTCTTTAACAACTAACTTGTCTGGTTCAGACAATAACAAACTTTGTTAGCGTTAGAGCTTAACAGATTTGATCATAACACATAGAGGATGCAATGCTCCTAGGCAGTTAACCGTTTCTATATGCTTTGCTCCAAACAACATGCGTCATCTCGGCTTGCTCATTCGTCCATTTTTAAAGTACTTTGGGAAACCCTGTGTTTTATTTTATTTCTGTATTTTCTTTTCTTTCTTTATTAAAAGCGGTCGAATCTTATGGGGATTGCCTACGTATCACGTCCCCGCGCGAATCAGACCAGGCGTAGTTCTACCACAAAGTAAAGACGCACAAAAATTTTTTTGGAATCAATTAATTTCATTCTCAAAATTTTGCTATTACAAATTACTTCAAACAAGGAACAGCAATAGTACAGACTCCCCAGTTCTTAACCTGATTTGACTAAAAGAAAAGAGAACAACATACGGGAAAGCAACAAAGCCAAATAAACAGGACTCGACCAAAGATTAATTCTCCAATTTAGGGGCCCGCAAAGCATCATTCGGCCTTTCCGCGGCCCTTGGCGTGAGGTCCCTCTGCAAGCTCTTCAACTCGTTCATAATCCTGTGGACGCAGCCCATGATGGAAACAAGGAGGGTCTTTCGAGGTATTCGCTCACATGCTAGGCATTTCATGTAGATGTAATTCCCAATCTCATCAATCCTTCCTCGAACGTTGTCCCTTTCAATGAACAATTGCCTGATTTGTCGGTTCTTCAATCCCAATGCCTGAGCATTGTCGGCAAGTCGATCCTGGAACAACTCCATTTGTCTTTCCATGCAGGCCATTGCGTCGTAACAATGTCTTCTGTCGGCCTGGGCGTCTCGTGCTTGTTTGATGATCCGATCATGCAAAGTGGAGTTCGTTTCCCTTAATATCCCGATGCTCATTTCACAATTCCTCATGACTTGTTGCAGACGCTGCCTTCGGGCCATTGTGCATCTTGCCCATCTGACCTTCATCCTCGCTACGCGAGCTTCTGATTGTTCTAATTCTTCTTGGCTTTGGACGACCTGATTTTTCAAACTTGCTATTAACCTTTCGTCGGAGCGACATTTCTGTCGGTCAATGTTGCTTTTGCTGGCTTGGCGTAGGCAGGCCTTTAGTGTCTGGTTCTCTTGGGCTAGCTTGTTCCTTTCGCCCTGCTCCGAGGCGACTTGCACGTTGTTCTCAAATATAAGCCTCTCGACTTGTTGCTTTAGCTTTCCGATTTCAGCTCGGTAGCCTTCTTCTCTTTTTAACCAGCCCCACTCTGCCTGTGAGGATTCGTCAAAGCCTTGGATGTGAGCTCTCTTAGTTGGTCTCTGATGTTCAAGCTCTCTTCTGTACCACGGGAGGTATTTCGGAGACACTTCGCCCTTAGCCCGATCTCGTACACAGGTATTTACCTTCAAGGTTTGACATTCATTCCAGATCCTCCAAACGAATGCTTCAGGGAACTGCCCACCAGGTCCGATTTCAATCACCTGGATACTGAGATCTTCTTCCTTCGGGATTACTTGGTATCGTCCCAACTGCCTCAACACCCTGCATGGTGCGTAGGGATGGATACTTTGGAGACCCATCAACAACAGATAAGATTCGGTGGCTGACATGTGTATAACCTCATCTAGGGGTAGCCACTCGAATGCCCACTCTATCTGGTTTGCTGAAACAGAGCGCAGTAGCGTGACCCATTCGGCGACCCCTTCCGGCAATCTGAACCCATTGATCCTGGTGGGGAACTCTTCTATACAAATTTTTTGCGACGACCCATATTTCAGAATTTGAGGGCAATGGCATAGATGATCTATCACCCACATTTGCAGTAGTACATTGCATCCCTCAAAGAAACTTCCTCCGGCCTTGCAGATAGTGAGTGCGCGGAAAATTTCTGCATTTATCATTGGTGCCAGAGTGCTTTTTTCTTGTCTGATCAGAGTATTGACTACCCCAGCGATTTGTATGTTAATTTTTTCGTCTTTTCTAGGGAACACCAAAAATCCCAGAAAAGCTATCATAAAAGCAATACATCTATGTTTTTCCCATTCTAACCGGCTCTCCCCACTGCAGATCTTACTCTCGGGATTGTTGAACCCTCCCAGGTGACCGTATCTGTCGTACAGAAATGCCAAACTACAAAACCCTTTTGATAACTCCGGATTATGTACCGTTCTGCGGATCTTTACGATATCCAGGAACTTATGTATAGTTACGGTCCTTGGTGCAATAAGGTACTGTTCTTTCATAGGGACATTAGGTCGTCCAATATACCCTGCCAATTCCTCCAGTATTGGGGTGAGCTCGAAGTCTGAGAGGTGAAACACATTGTGTGTCGGGTCCCAAAATGAAATTAGAGTCCTGATAACGTCTCCTCGTGGCTCGACGTCCAGTAATCCAACCAAGTTTCCCAAGTATACTTTGACCGTATCTTGCCGTGATCCTCCCAAGTCATTCCACCATGTGCGTAAGCCCAGAGGAACTTTGTTTATAATGGCCTCAGATGAACTCCTACTTGTGCTCATTCTGCACATTTTATTAAGGTGATTTATTAAGGTGAAAGAAATAACATATGTATATACATACATGGGCATATATATATAATATTTGGTAAAACAAAATCGGGGAGTTGGACCCGATAAGGGTTGCCTACGTATCCCACATCCGGTGGGAATCAAATCGACGTAGTTCGGGTTAGAAATTTATCATGGTTTTTCAAAATATTTGGACACTGCCTTTTAAGCGAGAAATTTCGAAATTCTTTTTTTTTTTTCTTTATTTATTTTTTCAAAATTCCCGTTACCACTCGCCGGTCAATATGCAAATTTGGAGCAAATTAATGCGATAACAAATAAAATGCCACATGATGGTCTTTTTTTTGTTCCAGGTTGCTATTCCTAGACGGGTCCAACCCCTGTGTTGAGCCCCCTAAGTCAAATGCAACGTGATGCAAATAAGCGATTTCCTACTAGGGATCCGGCATGAAGTTATGTTTTACTAAGCTTCAAATTGGGCTTTGTTCTAGACCTGGCTTACACGAGCGGACAACTCGAGTCGAGGAGGGGGCTACGTACCAGGGACCCGCGGGGTCGTCCGGCTTTGTAACTTATCTGAGCCTCTTTCTACTTGGGTACGACACTAACAGAATAGGGAGTCTCGACCAGCGAGCTTCTCCCCGGAGGTAAGAAGAGAAGGGTTTCGGCACAGTTTATATGTACAGTTCACATAATATCAAAGCGGTAAAAGCAGCATTTAGCACATTAGGCTCGAAGCATATAATAAAATCAGATAATAAATAAAGCCAAATAATAACAATTATTCTAAGCTCGAATTCTTAACCCTGAACCAGTGGTTCTGGGTCTGTCCCTAGCAGAGTCGCCAGAGCTGTCACACCTCCTTTTTACATACCCGCGTGGGTACAAGGGATTTTTTCCAATTAAAGGACAATCGAAATGGGATTGATTTATTTATTTCAGAGTCGCCACTTGGGAGATTTAGGGTGTCCCAAGTCACCAATTTTAATCCCGAATCGAGGAAAAGAATGACTCTATATTATAGTTTGCGTACCAGAAATCCGGATAAGGAATTTTGTTAACCCGGGAGAAGGTGTTAGGCATTCCCGAGTTCCGTGGTTCTAGCACGGTCGCTCAACTGTTATATTCGGCTTGATTATCTGATTTTATACAAATGTGAACTTATGTGCTAATTTTATCTTTTAACCACTTTTATCATTCACTATTTATTTTATAGGACTTGCAACGTCGTGAAAACATATCTCGAACCACGTTACATCAATGCACCCGTGGTTATTGACATATCTCGACTCAGTTGAGATTTGGATTTGGGTCACATAAATGTGCACCCGAATTAAGGAGAATAAATTATTAAGACGCGCCTAAAGCAACTAACGTATTGTTATTTTGGAGAAGGCCGTAAAATTTACTAAACGGCCCGTCCCGAATTCTAAGTATTTTAATATATGTGCATTTAGAGGGCCCCGCAGCTTCTACATTTTTTTTGTTTGTCGAGGCTCGTCTCATTTTATTATTAAAAGGAATTTACAACGTCATGGAAATGCATCTCGGGCCACACCACAATCAATGTGCCCGTGACTAGAGACATATTTCGACTCCGTTGAGATTTGGATTTGGGTCACATAAATGTGCACTCGAATTAAAGAGATAATATTATTAAAGGCGCGCCTAAAGCAACTAGCGCATTATTATTTTGGGTAGGGCCGTGAAATTTGCTAAACGGCCCGTCCTGGAAACTGAATGCTTTGATATATACATTTAACGAGGGCCCCGCAGCTTGTGCATTTTTATTTCATTTGTCGAGGCTCATCTCGTCTTTATTTTAAAAGGATATCCTATAGCAACTACGTTTCTTGTCGCGTTTATCTCTACTAATTGAAAGCAGAGATAGTCCTAGTTAATTATATGCCTGCAGGTCATTTATAGCAGGATTCAGAATGCTTAAAAAATCAGAAACAAGGCTGCGCCCCACGGACAAGCGATCGAATCTCATGGGCTCAAGCCCAGTTTGTGCGGGATTGGCTAGGCTTGGGCCACTAATTTTCCGACCAGGCCTGCTTGGTCCGTTTAAACTTGGGCTCGACCTTTATGAGGTTGAGACCGTAAACTTATGTTCTTTGTTCTAAAGGTGTGGCTTATAAATAATTATAATAAAGCAGTTTATCAAAAGGAGATGAACTTAACTAGTAATGGATAGTTTCATGCTTGGCATGTATTAAAGAATATGTTACACAATTAAACTAAGTCTAGGATACAACCTACTGCATTGGGAATATTTTTACCTAACAGCATACATATACAAACTAACATTCAATCACCATACATTGATATCTACTAGGCGTGCAAGCTACCTTTGGTATCCAAACAAAATGTAAACTATTATACATTACATGATATTCAATATAACAGTCTATGTACAAAAACATCTTCAGATCTTCTCTTTGTATTCATGCTTAACTTTCAAGTTACATTGATACTGTTAATCGTGTACCTGGTATAGCAAAGCAAAAGAAGAAGGGGAATGATCAGCTGAGCAGTATACAGCAAACAATCAGCAGCAGATAAACAGCAACAACACAACAACAAACAACCAGCCACAATGACGAAGTTCACAAGTAGTCGAGCAAAAAAACAAGCAGTCCCAGAAACAGAATGATGAAACAAACAGAAAGCCAGAGTACTCAATGTAACAGCACCAGCAGTTCGACCAACACAAACAGCTCGGCAAATAACCCACAAACAATTAGCAAAGACAGCTTGGCCAACTGGAACTCCTAAGCAATTTTCAGACAGTGTTTGGTTACAATATTCTGAAAATTTCTTTATGTTTTTTTTTTTCTGAAGACTAAAAAGTCCAGCCCCTTTTATATTCTAAAACAGCTTATTTATAAGCCAAACCCCCAGGCCAGTCCAACTGCCTTTACTCCTGCAAGTCGCAGTCTGCCCATACCCCTTAGCTTCCCATGCCTAAAGGCATTTTCTTGGAATCCTTAATCAGCCCCCCATGCTCTGTCTCATTACTCTAATCAACGGTTATGGGCTTAGTTAAGTATCCATTTAATTCCCATGCTCTTGTGTTTTGTTCCCCATTAATAGTATTTTAATTGACACTTGACAGCTTCTTTCAATCCTGAACACTTAGTCAGATTTTCCAGTTCGAATCCCCCCTCCCACAGCTAACAAACCAAACTATAATCAGTCCAAACAAAACCTTCACAAAAACCAGCCAGTAACTGGATGTGAAACTAACCTAAATCAGCCAGTTAGGTCATTTGTTATTTAATACTATGAAACTAACATCAAACATGTGACGAGTTGACTTTGCGAGTTATAACGTATACTAATTAGTCGCTAATCAACTAAACTTAAAACAGAAACAAACTGAGCGTTTTAGGCCTTTTCCGGACAACAATGGAACTTTACAAACTTATTTATTTGACGACGTTACTCAGGTCGGCTATACGAACTATCATACGTAACAATTAAACGACTAACAACATAGACTAAACAGGGTACCAATTTATTTCAAAACTCGGGACATTCAATTATGCAGTTTATGAAACTTAACTAACCGACAATATCAATCGAAGCGACTAAACATCTTATAACACTCAACTAACATTCAAGAAAAGAAATCGACCAAACAAAAGGGTCTTTGAAGACGGACAGAGAATAATTAAAAACAAACTAAATAGAACCATAAACATATGCATAACACTTAAACAAAAGCAAGAAAAGACGATTACATCGGAACTTACCTCAAACGAAAATAGGTTTGGTTTTTTAGGGTTCTTGAACTCAGATTTGGGATTTGACAAGTTCTGTTTGTATTTGACCGGGACCAAAGCTAGTTAAGGCCTGAGGGACGTTAGGGGAGTGACCAGGGTGAATATGGGGTGGTTTGGTGTAGATCTACGTTTGGTCTCGGATCTTCGAATGAAGATTCGAGACGTTCGGGGAAGATTCGAGGCAAGTTGAGTGTGGATTTGGAGAGGGGGGGATCGTGGTGGTTCAGGGGTGTAACTATGGTAGCCACCGGCATCCTGGCCGCCGGACTTATGCTGAAAGGGCACCAGGGCGGCTGCTAGGGTTTCAGGGGTTTGGGGGTCCCTTCTGAGAGAGACGAATGAACGGGGGTGGGTGTTTGGATAGGGGGTGGGGTAAAAGGGTTAAGTTTATATATGCTTTGAGGGTATAGATCCTGGCCGTTGGATCAAGTGAGATCTATGGCCAGGATCTATTCTCTTAGGAAGGACGACGTCGTTTAGGCGTGTGGTGGGTTGGACCGGGTAAGGAAATGGGTCGGACCAGATTAACGGGTCTAGGGGATGTGATCCTGGCCGTTGATTCATTTGAGATCAACGGCCCAGCTTAGATGGGACAGAAACGACGCCGTTTGGATCGTGTCCGGGCAGCCTGTGTTTGGGCTGGATCGGTGTCCTGGACTTGGGCCTATTTTTTGTTTCATTTTTGGCCCAAAACGATTTTCAGCACTCTTTCTTTTGTTTTCTAGTTTTAAACTAAATGAACCGAAATAAAAATAAATAACTAAAAAACAATGAAATTAAAACAACCAATATTGTAACACTTTAACATAATTATCACACACATATGGAAATATTTAAGTAGGTTAAATCCCAACCTAGAATAAAAGATGCATATATTTTTTTTGAATTTTCTTTTAATGACCGAATTATGGTTTAATTACACATGACATACATATTTTGTATTTTGTTTGATAAGATTAAACGAAAAATGGACAGAACCACAAATGACTACCAACACGTGTCACGTGAAAATCGAAAAATTGTACAGCGAGGCCATTTGCCATTATTTTTGATTTCTTTTTGGAGTGATTGTCCGTGAAGCAAAAATCACGTGCTTACACATACCATTTCGCTAGGGGCAATCTTTTCAAAAGAATCGGGTGACATGTATTGAAACAAAACAAAGTAAAAAAAAATATTAATAAGGACATAGTAGTACTCAAACAGATATTAACTTGGTGCAGTACAAAAATTTTGATGCTGACTAAGAGAAAATGAAAATACCAAATCCACAGAAAAATAGTGGAACGAATAAAGGTTGAGCGAAAAATGAACCCTATATATGTTAGCTTCTAGGCTAGCATGTGTATTCTACGATCATCAAATAACTCAGAAATTTAAACTCATCAAATGCAAAGCAAGAAACAAGCAATCACTAAATGGGATCTCATAGCTAAATCTCTAGAACAATGTAATTAGCTCTGTCGCACAAAATTTGTTTAGTAAAGGAAACTCTATGTGTGCAATTAATGTTTTGATTCAACACCAAAAAATAACAATTCTGTCTCCCATCAACATGCTAGCACATATCTGCTTTTAGCGCAAAGTCAATCAACACAAATAAGCAGACAAATACGTTAAGACATTGTTCAAATTATGTTAGATATTAAAGGTACTTGATTGAACACTAACCAGGGGTAAATCAGGGACTTTTTATAAATTATAACCTCTTGTTCAACATTCTTTCAACCCTTTATCGCACCTAAGGAAATCAAACAAATTAAAAGAATTTTGTCATGTGTAATACAATCCAACAGAAGGGCAATTCTTTCAAAAATACTGCGCATTTTACGTTTGACATCCATGTCGTTTGCCACTCAAAAGTCTATTTGCATTAAAGGCTCAATGGTCAATTAAAGTGATATAGTTCACTATATACTTACATTCACACACATATACACATACGTTTATCTATATATTCATGAGAATTATACAATTAATGCAGTTTTAAATTAAACATGATAAGAAAGGTATTTCAAAAGCCAAAAACCTAAATTTAAGTCTTAATATGGAGCAATCAAACAGATGATCTGTTAGATCTTGTGGAAACAAGCACTCAACCAAGAAAAAGGGGCAGACCACAGTCTATTGATATATGTAATACATACTGTGTTTGGTACTTACTAGAAGAAGCCAAGTGCTAGCAACTATACGTAAATATGCCTTCAATAAAATATCTGAAACACCATTCTTATCAGAAACGATGATAACTCTTCAAAACAGTCGTGCGTTGGCTTCTGTTAGTAGTAGGCAGTTTTTCTTTTTTTTCTTTTTTTAGAATAGGATATATTTGGTTAATGAAAAGGATATTTTAGTAATTTGACTTTTAAGTTAGGGGCTTCCTGCTTTTGATATAATATAGATTTGAATTTTGTGTAATCCGAGATTAGTTGATACTTTTTTCATTCGTAACTATGAGCGATCCTCTGTACCAGACCTGGGCTATTCTCTTATGGGCAGTTCCGGAACTAATGGTTACAATACTAATTTGCTTAGCTTCGAATATATTTTACACACTTTTATTCACTTTCTTTGCTGACACCTATTGCAGTTTAATTCATGAGTTTAATTTTTTTACTAATACATAGAGAGAAAGAGAGAGCCATTGAGATGGAAAAATGTTGAGCTATGTGTACTAGTAGGGGATGCTTCATTTATTTTACTGATGAACTCAAAGACATACTTTAAAATTTTAGCGCGATTGCACCTATGAATGTACCTGAAAAATTTTCTAGCAATGTTTCTTTCCGCTAAATAATGAAATTGCTTACCAAGGAACTAACGGGAGATAAATGTAGCAAATCATTTTGTGTTTCCCTTGCACTCTTATATGATAGAAATCAAATATATTGTTATATATATGGCTCAAAGTTTATGGTTCTACTTCTACGGTTCTACCTATTCAAACTGAAACTTTAAATAATAGCTTCTGGACCTTTACTGTTTGTGGAACTAATGTTTTGCCTTTCTGTTCTATAGAAGAAGTAGTGGTTAGCCCCCACAGGCCCAACCCAACTCTGAAAACAAAGATTGGAATTTAAGTACTAGCGGTAATGGTGGCCGACCTTTCCCTGAGGATTTAGCAGTGGATATTCTACTTAGGTTGCTAGTGGAGTCCTTGTTGCGATTCAAGTGCGTCTATAAGAACTGGTACGAGATAATGAAGAGCCATAGCTTCATCAGAGAACACATGAATTGGAACAGCAAGAGCAAATCCCCTTAAATCCTGATTTTTGATCATAGTGCCCTGGATGATTCCCCTCCTATCACTTTTATTTCAGTTTTAGATGCTGGTGTACTTGAAAATCCACCTTGATAGGTTACAGTACCTTAGCTTTATGTTTTGATGATCTAACAAACTTACTGTCAAAGGACCAGATAAGGAACTTGACACACTTGGTACACAACTCAAATCAACAGACTCCAGCTACTGTGAGTTACTATGACTTCAGAAGATAAAGAATCAACACAGGGATTTGATCTCCTTATGTTTTGCTAACAGTAGTACGAAGTCAACTATATACAGCTGGAAAGTAACTGCCTGCATTGTACACGCAAACAGTGCAGCACAGTACTGCAGACACTCCCCTTTGACCAACCAAGTGATTACATCATTGAAGTGATGTCATCCAAGTTATATTAACAAGTGTATTACAACAAAACATCACTTGAATACTTGGGAATTCATTCATGCATAATCCTCTCCCGATCCGTCAGAACCAACCAGATGGCATGACGAGCCAACTCGGATAACCTCAGCTCATATTGCAACACGGTCATCTCCCCCTGACGCAACCACTCAAACTACCTACGCAGCTCCTCCCTGCGAGATTGCGACACATACTTCTCCTGGAAGAGAATGGAGAACTGCTACCAGGAAAGGGGTGTTGCACCAACAGGCATACGCCTCTCAAAATCCTCCTACTAAGTGAAAGTAGCTCCCGAAAACTGATAAGTGGTAAAAGCGACCCTGCTGGTCTCCAAAATACCTGCAGTACGAAGCATCCTCTAACACTTATCCAAAAAGCCCTGGGCATCCTCGCCCTCTGCACCACTGATGGTCGGAGGCTGCAATCTACCAAACCTATCCAACCTACGATGCTCATCCTCCGGCATGACAGGAACTACATAGTCCTGAGCACATGCAACCGGCTGGGATGGATGCACCCCCAGCATCTGAAGTCCCTGCACGACCTTCTTAGGTGTGCGAGCGGCGGGAGTCTGATTGCCTCCCCCGACCTGAGAAGTAGTTGCGGCTGTAGTGGCTGAAACCGCCCGAGCCAGGCCAGTGCAAACTGATAAGATCTAAGACAAGGCCTTCTAAAGACCCGGAATCACAATGGGCACAACTGGTGCCTGAGTTGGTGCTGCTGGAGCATCCATAGCTGGGACCTGGTCCTGAACTGGGGCAGCTGGTGGATGTGCAGGTGCTGCCCTCGCTGCTCTGCCTCTACCATGACCACGACCGCATCCTCGGCCTCTGGTGGCCACAGCTGGTGGCACTGGTTGTCGTCCATCCTGTCCGGTAGCGCGTGTCCTTACCATTTGTGAGAGAATAGAATAAAGGAAGTTTAGCTCACGGATTAACAAGTTCGCACGACAAGAATTTCAAGGATGTGAAGTTTTTCCTAAAGGTTCTGCAGCCTCTCGAGGATAAATACAGACATCTCCATACTGATCTGCGAGACTCTACTAAACATGCTCATGACTCGTGAGACCTATGTAACCTAGGCTCGGATACCAACTTGTCACGACCCTAAATCTAGACCCGATCGTGATGGCGCCTCTCGTGAAGACACCAGCCGACACTTCCCATTTTCTAATTATTAACAGTTATGCATTAAGAACAGTTTAAACATGATAAAATAAATCCGAAATAACAAATAATGCCATAAATATGTGGAAGGACACTCATACACAGCCCCAACCGGGGTGTCACTAGTCATGAGCATCTATAAGTCATAATACAAGTCCGCTAAGTCTATAAACTAGTACAACTGTCTGAAAAGAGATAGAAATGATAAGGAAGGAGAAACACGGGATTGCGGACGCCAGGCAACTACCTCATGAACTCCAAATGTCTGCCTGAAGCTGGAAAGATCAGCACTCGGGAGCGGGACCAACTACGCCTGAATCTGCACACAGGGTGCAGGGAGTAAAGTGAGTACTCCAACTCAGTGAGTAACAAATTTAAATAACGACTGAAAGTAAGAAAACACGTAAGGCACAAGGCATTCTATAATGAAGCAGTAAAACCATTTAAAAGCAGTAAACCAGTGAAAAGTTAAGAAAAATCCTTTTTCAACAAGTAGATAGGTAGTTAAGGTAAAGTAAACAAATAGAAGTTCACCCCTCGGGCACAGTATCAACAAATCCTCCCCTCAGGCAACATCTTAGAACCATACCAGCTCCTCGGGCTCAATCTCACATCACAATGGGTACCCACACTCACTGTGGGTGTGCAGACTCCTGAAGGGGCCCCTTACGGCCCAAGCGCAATAACAAGTCATCCGTGGCATACATATCTCAGGCCCTCGGCCTCAAATCAGTATCAGTGTTTCCTCACAACATAGGCCCTGCTCCTCAAGCCTCTTCCGCTTCTGCGACCAAATCTCCGGTTATGTGGCGCCACACCTGCGGTCCCCAATCCGCAGGTGCGAAAATACCAGAAGCAGCAATTCAACAGCTGCAACAACAATCCAACCTTCCCGTTAACCATCCAAAATCACCTCGAGGCCCCAAGGACCTCAACCAAAAGCACAAACATAACCCAATACCTTATTTAAACTTGTTACAATCACCAAAATACCTCAAACAACATTAAATCACCCAAAACACATCGGATTGATGCCAAACTTTCTAAAATCTTCGAAATTCCACTTTTTATCAAAAACCCAACCAAATCACGTCCGAATGACCTGAAATTTTGCACACATATCCCAAATGCCCAACGAAACTACTGCAACTCTCGAAATTCCATTCCGACCGTTATATCAAAATCTCACCTACCAACCGGAAATCGCCAAAATATCAACTTCGCCAATTCAAGCATAAATCTACTCCTAACCTCCAAGACTCATTCCGATCACACTCCTAAGTCCCAAATCACCTCCCGAAGCTAACCGAACCATCGGAACTCACATTCGAACCCTCTAACACACAAGTCAACATTTGATTGACTTTTCCAACTTAAACTTCCTTAAAAGAGACTAAATGTCTCAAACCTTACCAAAATCATTCCGGATTCGATCCGACCAACCCGATACCACAAAACACGGATAAACAAAGCATAAAGAAGCATAAATGAGAAAACAAAGCGGTAACTCATGAGACGACTGGCCGGGTCGTCACACATGGTTACTTGTGGAGAAGGGATCCTACAGCAGAAGGTTCGAGCAACGTGGATCAATTTAGGAGATTCCAATAATAAATTCTTTTCAATTATCATAAAAGAGAAGCAACAAAAGAAACAAATCACTAAAATACAAGCTCTATCAGGTTTTACTATTACAAAACCAGTAGCTATTAGGGAAGAGATAGTACAATTCTATAAAAGTCTAATGGGGTCTAGGGCCAATAAGCTACTTGCTGTCAATATGATGCTTATGAAGAATGGACCAATTCTAACACATCAACAACAAGTAGAGTTCGGAAGTGACTGATCGAGAAATATATGATGGGCTGAAAGATATCTAGTAGAAGCTGATATCTAGGGTAATTACTAGAAGATTCCAAAAGATATCCCTAAATAAAGATGTTTTTTAGTAGTTTGGCATAATACTATAAAAGTATGAGATAGTTAATTTTATGTTAATCGAAATGTTCGAATGAGTAGAACTGGAAAGTAATACTAAATCACTTCTGAACGCCCAACTATAATGCAAAATTAAATTTAATTTTACAGTAATTTAATAATATTAATAAAGGAATCATATATAGTAGTAATTAAATGAAGAATTAAAGTCTAAAAAAATGGGAAATGTATTAAAGAGGAAGCGCCAGTAATTACTCAATCAATTCATTCGACCGATTTAGCTTTCTTAATCGTTTTTTCCCTTCACGATTGAGCAATTGTTCATACATTTTTTGGAAATAAAGAAAAACTTTTTGGATTTATATATATATATATATATATATATATATATATATATATATATATATATATATATATATATATATTACGAATCGGATGCACAGAAAATTTTAAAATCAAACTATGCAATATTAAGCTAAATCCAAAAATATTTGTAATATAGCTAACATTGAGATTTGTTTACTACAAAATTAACGAGAGAAAAAAAAAAAGCCAAAGACACTTGGGAATGGGTTACTGACACTTTTTTATTTAAAAAACAAACAAAGTTAATAATTAGGAGTGATTCGTTAATGCTCTTGAAATTGAGTTATTTCTAATATTGTGGAGTTTTGATGAGTTATTTCTAACTTTGACACTTCTGTTTTTTAAAAGAAAAAGAGATGGGTTGGTTGTACAACTCTTGAATAAGTAGCTTCGTAATAGAATTTAAGGGTCCACCAAACTATATAGAGAAGAGATTTTTTTTCTTCCTATACCATATATGAAACCTTATTACCAAAAATGTGCATAGTTTCATATTTACCCGCTATATTCACAGTTATTCTACAAATATTATATAATTCATTAAATACCAATTATTAGGAGTTGATTCCTTCCTAATTAGGCGCGCTACAAATCTGGAACTAAATATTCTTCTAGATATTCCTATTTAGGCGCACTACAATTATAGAAGTAAATATTCTTCCAGATATTTCATTAAATAAGGAATTATTGTAGCATTAAAATTCCTTATTTAGATATCTCTAATTATTTTTTTTCTCTTTGAGAGATCAAATGACGTGAATAATCAGAGAGATAGAGTATGAGACCGGCTTTTGAAAATTGTTCCTATTTTCACCTAATCTTTCTGCTTATAGTCTCACTTAAACTTGTAGCTGAAAATATCGTTATACTTTTTTTCCATGAAAAATAATAAGTTGACAAATCTAATAGTTGATGTCACTAGGTAGTATTTTTCAAACTCAACAAAGTAGTTGATGTAGCTTTCTAATATATTTCCCTCAATCTATAATTGAGAATACTATAATGAATCTTTAAGATTATGTCTAGTCGAAAATCTCAATTAAACTACAATCGAATGAGAATTGGAATATTAAAATTCAATATACCCAGTTTGTAGATATTTTGTAGATGAATTGTAGATTATTTGTATTATGATTGCAGATACTTTGTTTTTTGTTTTCATAAATCAAAAACGACTAAAACTTCTACAATCTTTTTCAAAAAACGCAGTTATGTCGAAAATTCCAATTAAACTACAATCAAATGGGAATTGAGATATTAAAATTCAATGTACCTATTTTGTAGATATTTTATAGATAAATTGTATATTATTTGTATTCTGATTGTAGATGCTTTGTTTTCTATTTTCACAAATCAAAAACGACTAAAACTTCTACAAATCTTCTACAAAAAATGCAATTATGTCGAAAATCCCAATTGTGCTATAATTGAAATGAGAATTGGAATATTAAAATTCAATGTACCCAGTTTGTAGATATTTGTAGATAAACTGTAGACTATTTGTATTCTGATTATAGATGCATTGTTTTCTGTTTTCACAAATCCAAAACGACTAAAACTTGTACAAATCTTCTGCAAAAAACGCAATTATGTCGAAAATCCCAATTATGCTACAATTGAAATGAGAATTGGGATATTAAAATTCAATGTACCCAGTTTGTAGATATTTTGTAGATAAAATGTAGATTATTTGTATTCTAATTGTAGATGCATTGTTTTCTCTTTTCACAAATCCAAAACGACTAAAACTTTTACAAAATCTTCTGCAAAAAACGCAATTATGTCGAAAATACCAATTAAGCTATAATTGAATGAGAATTGGGATATTAAAATTCAATGTACTCAGTTTGTAGATATTTTGTAGATTATTTGTATTGTGATTGTAGATGCTTTGTTTTCTGTTTTCACAAATCAAAAACGACTAAAACTTCTACAAATCTTCTGCAAAAAATGCAATTATGTCGAAAATCCGTTTTAACTTTAAAAATCAACATCCACACCCCTAAAGAAATAAAAACAAAAATAATTGCCAGGGAAATTCTTTCTAGTTAAACAAATGTCAAATAACCAAAAATGAATCGGTGGTCATAGATTAAATTTAAAAAAAAAGTTGGAAACAAGGAGCACTTCAGATCTTGACTAGCCAACTAAGTCAATTGGTTTGCATGAAACAGAAGTACATACTAAAAGTTATTTGACATGATTAATGTTCGCGCATTCGCACGAGTACTAATACTAATTTGAACTACAACAGTCAAAGCACTTCATTTTCGTTATAAATGTCGATTTCAGTTCTTTAATCTTTTTACGAGCCAATTTAGATATAGATCATGGTAAGTGCTTCCTTGATCAAAGTGGGTTGTTTTTGTTAGAGAGCGCTACTGATATATACGTGTTTGTTAATCCTAGTGGTACTAATAGTTTGTTTGAATAGTTATTATGTATAGTTTTATAATATAACGTATGGTATTATATAGTATTGTATTGTATTATTTTGACGTATATACTATTTGGATATATTGTTAATCATGGTTTCATAATATTATGTACCAACAATATTAAAAAATAAACTTATAATATAATAATAAAAAAGTAATTATAATCAAAACATATATGGTATAACGAGGTGCTCTATAAAATACGGTTTATCCAAAACGAAAACAGGTTGTCACAGTCAGTTTCACAAAACATCGTCGAAACCTTCTTCCTCATAAACAAAAAGTTCAAAGAGCTCAAATTTCTGCAACCCTAATGGAATTTGAGAGAGACGAAGTTTCCAATCAACACTCAAAGCGGAGCACACGCACAAAACGTGCTCAATCGCCATCAAATTCCGCCTCCAATCGACACCCAAAGGGGAGAAAACGCACAAAACGAGCTCAATTTCCATCAAATTCAATTCAAGATTCAAACTTGACAATCCCTGCTCTTCCACCAGAACTCATCACTGAAATCCTCTCAAGGCTTCCAGTCAAATCTCTCTTGAAATTCAGGTCTGTTTCAAAATCTTGGGTTGCTATAATCTCTAGCCCTGAATTTATCAAGACCCATCTCAGCTTATCAGCTAATAAAAACAAGGAAGACACGCACCATATGCTTATATTAGGTCTTAGTGGACCTAAATGGAAATTTAAAGATTGTCCTCTTAGTTCTTTATTTTGCGACTCTGTTGTTAACGAGGCTTTTGACTTGGTTTATCCCATTAAAAATGCTAGTAAAGATATCAGTATTGTGGGTTCTTGCAACGGATTGATTTTGCTTGCCCACTATTCAGAATATTCGTTACTATGGAATCCAGCAATTAGAAAGTGCAAGAAATTGCCTGATTTAAGACCTAGATTGAAGAAAAATAACTATGCCGTGTATGGTTTTGGACATGATGAGTTCCATGATGATTATAAGGTAATGGGTGTTTTTAATAATTATGGCGGTTCAGATTACGTTGAGGTCAAAATGTATAGTCTAAAGAGTGATTCTTGGACTAGTGTTGATTATTGTGGGGAGATATTAAATGCTTCAGGATCTTCTCAAAAAATGAAATTAAATAATTCAGGTTTGTTTGTGAATGGGAAGCTTCATTGGGATACTATTACTTCTGGTCCAGTTGTGCGTACGGGCAAGAACATCATTTCTTTTGATTTAGCTAATGAGAAATGGGAAAAGTTGGAGAAGCCCTCCGGCGTTGGAAAGAATGAATTGTGTGTGGGAATGTTGGGAAGTGATCTTTCTATCTTTTGTGATTATGAAGAAACTTATTTAGGTGCTTGGGTTATGAAGGAGTATGGGGTTAAAGAATCTTGGGTAAAGATGTTTACTATCGAGTATCCAAAAGGTCAATATTTGTATCCACCCTTTTTCATGTCAAGTAAAGGTGAAATATTGGTGGTGTTTGGATCAACTTTCATGATATACAGTTCAAAAGATCACTCGGTCAGATACACATATGTTACTAACTCTGGTGATTGTTCTCTTAATGAAATCTACATTGAAAGCTTAGTTTGTCCTTTTTCTACTGAAGGGAGAGAGAACGCAACAAAAGAACGGGAAAAGCTCAGATCAAAACAATCGAGTAACAAATAACTTGTAAGAGTACTGTCCAAATTCTCTTTTTTATTTCAAATGTAGAACAAGACGCGTATGTGAAGTATGTCTTTAAACCATATTGCTTCTGGACTAGTTTTGGGCTGCTAATCGCTAGATGTATATTTTCTTCAAGACTAACTTCTCATTCTTTTACTTTTTTGGTCAATAAAGGATAAATATTTTTTCACCTTGACAGTAACATTGACATAACCAAGATGCATTGCAAGGATAAAGCATTTTAGGAAGCTAATTTTAGTTGCTTTTATTTGGTTTGTGGGGGAGGGGGGGGGGGGGACAAAGTAACAAGCATATAAGAGAAGAAGAGTTTCGGATGAACTTCATTTAGGAGGTTCCTACCTATTCTAAGGTAGCGTATATTGAAATTAAAAGTTAAAACATTAAGGTGCACTGGTCCACCCCGTGAAAGATCAAAATGCTTGTTTAGTGTCATCCAACACCGCTTTGTCAGAAAATTTTACTAAATACACATAAATAGTATGGAGAAAATAAATCATGAAATAAAAATGACACCACTTGACCGAGGGAGCTTCTTGGGCCACTGGTGAAACGTCTCAAATTTCATGCCAAGCATTTCTTTTCATGTTTCTTTTGCTAAAAGGTTATTAGTTAATAGAATCGAACTCTTTCTACTCCTCCAGAGTAGGGGTAAGAGTCTGCGCACACACTACCCTCCCCAGACCCTAATTGTGGGATTCTATTAGGTTGTGGTTGTTGTTGTAGAATTGAACCCTTGACCTTCTCTAATATAAAAAAACTAGACTAAATCATTTAGCCAAGGCCAATAATAAAAACAAAAGTGATAATAAATTATATAATGTTATTACAGTGATTTATTTAATGATGCAAGATCAAGAATGCTAAAAATCCAAGAATTTCAAGAAATTGAAGAAGTCCAAGAATCCATTCAAGATTAGGAATTCTTTTCCTTAAAGATTGGATTTCTTATTTCTTGTTTCCTATTAATTTAATTTTTATTTTAGTAGGATTATATTTGTAGTTCTAGTCAAACTAGGATTGTTAGTTGGTATCCCATTCCTACTAGAATTCTTTTTTCTATTTTAGTTGGGATAGGTTTTCTTAGCCTTATTCTTATTCTAGTTTAATAAGGATTAATTTTCATTAACCTTACCAATTTTACTCATTGTAAGACCTATTTAAAGGGCTTAATATGCTGAAAATAAACATTGGTGATTAGTTTTTCTAAGCTTTTGTTTCAAAAATGTGATTGATCTGTTATTTCATTCTTCTTCCTTTATTCAACACTTCTTGCAATCTTGCGGGATTGAGGAATGTGCGGTGAGGCTTCTTTCCATCTTACATTCTTCTAGCGTGAGTTTGAAGAACGCTTTCGCTAGTTTTGTCAAAAACTTTAGAAGGGTGCTTTTGTTTTTCTCTCTTCTTTGTACTTGAGGTGCAAAACCTTGAAAGTACATCAATTTGGTATCAGAGCCCAAGTTTCAGGTCCGAATTCTTGATTTGCTACCTTGTTCATCGTGTCACCAAACAAGAAAATACCAAGTTCGGGATCCTCTTCAATGGATCTTCAATTAAAGTTCATAAATTAATAAGTAGAATCCTTGAACGAGAAAATAAAGAAATTAAAGTTCAACTAGATGGCTTGAAGGAATCAATGGAGAATCTGACTAAATTAGTTAAATGCTTGGTGAATCAAAATCAGCCACGATATCCGCCACAAAACCGACAACCTCCATTGCCGCCACCACTACCGAGACGCAATATACCAGTGCTACCACGACATCTTCCACTTTGAGATCCACCAATTCAACCGTGTAGAGCATGACATAATGAGCAAGCGGAAGAATTTATAGCTGACCAGGGCATAAAAATACCAATGCACCATGCCCAATATGATAATTGTTCAGATAATCAAGGGACTGAAGAGGACAAAACTGATGAAGACCAATATCAAAGAAACGAAGACCAAGCATTGGATCCAAAACTTGAGGAATTACCACCAAAGTTTTAGGACGATCCATTGGATTACCCAACTATGTGTGTCATTGACTTTCCACCTTTTAGAGGTGCTCAACACAATATTGACTTGATTGTTGACTCTATCAATGCAAATAAGACAACATATTGTGTTAATTCTAAAGTCCACAGAAATATGCTAGAACAAGAGGAAAAATTACCTATAAAGGAGTGGATAATGGAGAGTTTGAGGTATATTGGAGAAACGAGATATCTTCACCTCATAAATATATATGGCTGTCGTCAAAGTGATTGTTGGTTTACAAGCATAGCAATTGATGCAGTCTCAAGAAGAGTGTTGATCTCTATGCTTAATTCAAAGCTAGAAATGGAGTTGGCTAAGTTCCAAGTAGTGCTAACATCAATAACTTCATATCGTAAGTTGAAGCTTGAGAGTCAATGTTGAAAGATTACATGGAGAAGACGTGGTATAAAGTTGAAACATAGAAAGTCAGATTTAGTTCGACCATATGCTAAGTTTGCTTACAACGTGAAGAAGCTCTACGATAAACTAGCAAAATGTAACTTAAAACTTGGTGAGCATTGGTCCCCATTTTTTTTTTCCACCTTGGGTCTCCATTATAGCAAATCTTGTGCCGTTTATGGAAGCTGTTAGACTCGAGGGCGAGTCTTTTTCAACTAGGGGAGAATGATGCAAGATCAAGAATGCTAAAAATCCAAGAATTTCAAGAAATTGAAGACGTCTAAGAATCTATTCAAGATTAGGATTTCTTTTCCTTAAAGATTGGGATTCCTTATTTCTTGTTTCCTAGTAATTTAATTTTTGTTTTAGTAGGGTTATATTTGTAGTTTTAGTCAAACTAGGATTGTTAGTTGGTATCTCATTCCTACTAGAATTCTTTTTCCTATTATAGTTCGGATAGGTTTTCTTTGCCTTATTCTTATTCTAGTATAATTAGGATTAATTTTCCTTTACCTTACCAATTTTACTCATTGTAAGGCCTATTTAAAGGGCTTAATATGCTGAAAATAAATATTGGTGATTAGTTTTTCTAAGCTTTTGCTTAAAAAACGTGATTAATCTTTTATTTCATTCTTCTTCCTTTATTCAACACTTCTTGCAATTTTGCGAGATTGAGGAACGTGTGGGTGAGGTTTATTTCCATCTTACATTCTTCTAATGTGAGTTTGAAGAACGCTTTCGCTAGTTTTGTGAATAACTTTAGCGGGGTGCTTTTGTTTTTCTCTCTTCTTTGTACTTGAGAGGTGCAAAACCTTGAAAGTACATCATTTAATCATTCATGTCTATAAATGTCGACACTGCTTATCTCTATTTGTTATGCTATCAACTATGTGTTGTGATATTTTGGAATTTTGACTTAAGTGACTGTAGCCAAGCAATACAAGCAAGGGATTAGCTAATCCTTGTAGGAAAAAAATGTGAAGAATTTTGACAGACCTGCATTCACTTATACCGTGGTTCTATTTGTTGATTTGCATCTGTTGTGAGCCGTTCAATTAAGGAAGCAAGAGAGAGAAGCCAAAGGGTGTATGTGTGGGGGAAATACTTGCTAGTTGTATCTATTGGAACCGGAGAGGGTCGTGATTTCTATTTAAAGCTCCAACTCTAAATCAGCTAAGTACTCCTTTTGGGCAGCATAATATGATCATGTGATTGGCATGAGTACTGCTTGTGACTTTTCTTAACTTCAGTCCTTTTGATACTTATAATAGATAGCATATACCACTTGAAGTGGCATTGTCTAGATATCAGATAAGTTAACTATGGGATATTTGTTTTTGTTCATTGCTTTGAAGCACTTTGGTCATGTCCCAGATGCAGCTGGTATTGATACAGCGAGTTTTGTTTGCTACATGTTGAATGCAGACCGTGCGCGAGGACAGCCCTGCATTTGGTGCTTCTATATTGCGGTGTTTCTACTCGTCGTAGGCATTGTGATGTATCAGTGAGATGCTTTGTTAATTGTTACTTATATACTAATGAACTTTCAGGATGTGAAAGCTATCCCTTGAGGTTGACCTGCTCAAGAAGTTATATGTATATTTTGTGAACTGGAAGTTATATTCCATCTGCTACTTCTTATTGAGTGCTTTTTTTTTTTTTAATTTCAAACGTAGAACAAGACGCGTATGTGAAGGATATCTGTAAACCATATTGCTTCTGGACTAGTTTTGGGCTGCTAATCACTAGATGTATATTTTCTGCAGGACTAACTTCTCATTTTTTTACTTTTTTTGGGCAACAAAGGATTAATCTTTTTTCACTTTGACAGTAACATTGACATAACCAAGATGCATTGCAAGGATAAAGCATTTTAGGAAGCTAATTTTAGTTGCTTTGATCATTTGGGGGTGGGGGTACAAAAGAACAAGCATATAGGAGAAAAACAATTTCGGATGAACTTCGTTTAAGAGGGTCCTATCTATTCTAAGGTAGTGAGTGCAAGCTTTTGTCATCTTTGTTATTTGGATGAGAACTATTCCTACTATAAATTCTTTTATCCTGTTTCTAAACAGAGTGACAAATTGTATTATAGTTTTACTCTTTCTTAGAATTCGTATACATGTTGTTCCATCTTTCAAAAGGTTAAAAGTTAAAATATTTAGGTGCAACGGTTGTGTTTCACCCCGTGAGAGATCAAAAATCATATGTGGCCCCCTAAACTTGTCCGGATTTTCCTCTCAAACACCTTATCTAAGATTTGTTTCAATTGAACACTTATGCTACTCAAAATTTATACGGCCTATTAGACACTTTTGAAAGCCAGCAGAAAAATAAAGAGAGTGTAATATGTAACGAAATGGTGGTACCTTGAGCTCCCATAGTAGTACATTGATGTTAAAGTGTTAAAGTGCTAAGTCAGGATGAAATTTCAGCATTTATAGTTTAGTCCTACTTTGTATGTTATTTTCATTAGTTACCCTACTAGCTAGTTCATGCTATTATACTCTGTTAGGGCTCATTGTGAACATATCTTGAATGAAAAATTGATTTTCATTTTCTCTGTTTTTTTTTTATTTTCTTTCTTTTTAATTCTTGCTTTACATTTTCATGGCGATTCCAACATGGGAATCGCTACAATTGGTATCAGAGCTGACAATCCTCGGCTGTTCATTGGTGTTAATGGTAGAGTCCGGTGGAGGTCCAAATCAATTGGAGCAACAGATTCAAGCCTTTATGGAAAGATCGGATAGAAAACTACAGCATATGGAAAAATGGTATCAAAATCGTTTCCGGACCTTCGATAGGTCAGAAAACCAGTATAACCTTCAATGGTCGGAGTGTGAGCAACGGGTTTCCTCTGACCCGTGTGCATATCATCAATATCCTGGTGCAAATCCAAGTTTTTATCGAGAATCCTGTGGTGATTTCATTGGTGGATTCGCTAACCCAACAAATGGAGGATGGAATTATCTCGATTCACCCACAAGTGCTTAATCTTACCAAATTCCATGAGCTTATCAGATTGATAATACCAATCCAGGTTTCTATTTCGTTCAGTTCGGTGATGGTTCGATGGTGTCAATGACTGGCACTGAGCTAGAGAACTTGCTTAACTCTAGCTATGGGTATTTTGAGAACAAAATGTCGGAAGTAGATTATCCATGTGTTGAGCCTCCGTTCGTTTTGACTAAAGCCGAAGCTGGAGATATTGAAGACGAAAGAGTCGCTCTTTCAAGGATTGAATTAGATTCAAGTATCAAAAAGATGGAGAACTGGGTCAAATATGTACCCATGGAAATCAAAGGTGAAAATGCAGACAAGGTGTTTGCTGAAATTTTTAACGACCTTGAATCATTTTCCACTGTTTCCAAGAGCATCCCAGACTCAAATGTTTTGAAACCAAGTGACGGAGATGAGGATACACAAGCGAAAATGTAGTCGAGTTGAAAGATGAAAACAAAATCTCGGATATTCCTTATTCAGATGCATCTTTTGAGGTTGAAGATGAGCTAACGGGAACCCAGAAATTGAGGAGGACCGAGTGTTTGACAAAAGTCCTCTGAAGGATGATACAAAGTTAGAGCCAAATGAGGAAAAAGTGTTTGACAAAAGTCCTCTAAAGGAGGAAGCGGGGGCTTAAGATGACAAGCAATCATTAGTAGCTGGAACCTCACCCACACATCCGATCTTGTTCTCGCTGAAAATGGTTCCCGATTGTATCGCATTAAATTTTGAAGGGGTTGCATATCCAGATATTGCTGTCAAAGTTGTTGCGGATAATTATATAACCTCTGGTAATGTTGCCAAAATCACTTATCCTTTATTTGGAGGATGATGCTGACATTGACGGCACTAGTGAGTGGGAGAAGATTCACCAGCTTTTCACAGCCTTTGTTACGAAAGGACTTAATCTTTCTATTCCACAACTCCAAGTCCCTTTTTTAGATTTTGCCTCTGCGGGCATTTGAGGGCTGCGGCCTCATAGGAGAGTTGATGAGCAATTTGTTCGTGAATGATGATGGGAAGTGTGACACTGAAGATTGTTCCAGATTCCTGGTAATATCACCCTTCTTGAACTACAGTTACAGTGATGTCAAGTTGGAAGGGGTTAATAATTTGAAATAGTTAGATGTCAAGTTGAGTCCTATGGATGAGTTTAAGGCTGATTTGATACCTAACGAATGTAATACTTTTCACGGATTGACCTGCTACATGCAAAAATTTACTAGAGTTGGAACTGCTGTTGGAGACACTCTCAGGTTTCATAGTTACAATGATCCATATGAGGGAGCATATTTGACTGATAAGATGTGGCTCCAAGATAATTTCAGCACTCATATCTTTTGGTTTGAAACTCAGCAAAGTCTAAAAGTTAGTAAGTTTCCCCTAGTTTTGTTGGAGATTATTTTGACTGATACACATATGTATATCAAAATGAGCTGGCTAGACAAAGGGAGCAGGATGTTCAACAAGATGATTGGTAGGAACCTTCTTACTGCGCTTGTGTCTCCTGTACCACTTGTTGCTTCGTATAATAGTCTTATGATGTGCATGAGGGTTTTTGGATCACTTGTACCTTGGACTGACATATATGTGAAGCCACACGTAATAGAGCATGTTGAGGCTCTTTTACTTGTTTTTAGTTGTGCTGGTATAACTGATCCTTGGTGGATGATTCCAGGATTAGTAAGTGGAGATTATATGGTGAAATATCGAGCTATGTACTTTAAATATTGCAGAATTCCGGGTATTCACGAAATGACACGGTTGGCATGTATAGAGAAGGCCAAGGTTGCTGATTTGATTGCTTTTGTTGCGTCTACAAGTTCCAATGAAGAAGGTTGTTATATTGATGCGTCTGGATCCCATTGTGTTCATGTCTTTAGAGCTCTTGGCCTTTCCAGCACTATTGGATTGATTTGTGATCTGCCTAGTGAGTTGCTAGCGTTGCTTCTAAATTTACAGAAGATTGCAAGTTTTATCCAGCATATAGAATGGTAAGTTTGAGCTCAATGATTCTTCACTTCATTATGATATGTTTCTGATAGAAGCGTTATCTTTTCTTGGTTCCAGTTGTATTTTAGACTTTCAACACTTTGAGGGTGGAGTGTATAGACTGATTCTGAACCAAAATGCATTTATCCCTATCGTTGGTAGTAGATACATGTTAATAGATGATGAAATCTTATTCCTTTTGCATCAATTCTTTCTGGTGGTAGTGAGGTGGACCATCCAAAGAAGTGCAATGAAGTAGTAAGGATTGTGGTTGTCATTCAATTAGTTAGGCTCTTAAGTTTACTGCACCATGACGGACATAGAGGGGATTGGTTGTTTATTTTGATTGTGGTTCTTTGGTTTCATTTGGTATCGGTTAATGAAATGCTAGGCCAAGACTTTCTACTGGTGTTTCTAGCTTTTGCTAACTTGACTAAAACCTTGAAGCAGATGATGATTTTACATGGGCTGAATATGAGGTTTCACACTGTTAACAAATCCCAACCTTGAGGACAAGGTTGCTATAAGGGGATGGAATGTAACGAAATGGTGGTACCTTGAGCTCCCAAAGTAGTACATTGATGTTGAAGTGTTAAAAGAAGTGCCAAGTTAGGATGAAGTTTCAGTATTTATAGTTTAGTCCTACTTTTTGTGTTATTTTTATTAGTTACCTTACTAACTAGTTCACGCTTTTATACTCTGTTAGGGCTCATTGTGAACATATCTTGAATGAAAAATTGATTATCATTTTCTCTGTTATTTTTTTCCTTTCTTTCTTTTTAATTCTTGTTTTCCATGTTCATGTCGATTCCAACATGGGAATCGCTACATAATACACTTTTCGATGACGTGGCAAAGTAACGAATTAATAGAGGACATGTGGCACTTGGGGTCCAAATTGATGATTAAGAAATAAATTGTAAAGAAAAACTATTTTCTGAAACGCCCCCACCACCTATCCAACCCTCCCTCTCCCTTTCTTCTTCTTACTAAACAAGCCAGTCATCGTCCCATCAGGGGCGAAGCTACACTCAACAAAGGGTGGTCAATTGACCATCATTCGTCCGAAAATTATAGTGCATATATAGGTAAAATATTAAATTTTAAAGGTATATAACATATATTTGAACACCCTCTAGCGAAGATTTTTTTTTACTTCTTTGAAGTTTAAACACCCTTTACAATATTTTTGGCTTCGTCGCTGCGTCCCACCTCCCTTTTCTAAATCTCACGTTTGTTTTTGGTGTTTAGAGCTGACTATTTTGTGGTTTGTAGTCTAATTTTTGTTGGTTGTAAATTGTAGATCTATTACCCAACAAAATTTGCTAGCCACCTTGTCGCCCCCTCCAGCCGTCGTCGACCCCCTACACCTTATGTTTTTTAGTTGTTAGATCTGATTATTTTGTGGTTGTAGATCTAATTTTTTCTGGTAGAAGAGAGGGAGGGAAAAGAAAGAGAGTGG